>NW_008751939.1:424112-429708 GCF_000715545.1 Opisthorchis viverrini
CCAGTTTAAAGCACTATTAGACATTTTCTTATGCGAATCCTCGCGCTGGCGAGCATACTGGCGCTGAGAACATAAAGAGCAGTGCTACACACTTTTTCCACTTATGCTTTCAGGTTAACGACTGCCATTGACCGAGAAGAACAAAACCGACCCGGGAAAACGGGCAAAAGCCTCGATTCTGTGTATCAATCTGTGAATCCGTGAATCATCGGTTCTCAGAATACGCAGAAAAGGTCCCCTGATTATAAAATTTGCTTTCATCTATGAGAAAGTACGGCTTAGAAGCAGTTTTTCATGGTGAAGAGGCTACAATATATTGACGTCTCCACTGACTTGATTACTTGTTTCACCATTCCGGCCTCTGCATCGCCCGATAGTTTAGGTCACCAAGCACTGGGGAATAATGTATAGAATCTTTGCCAAACAGCTTATATTGCTCTTTTCGACACGGAATCGTGGCTAAAGGGTTCTTCAGTTCCTATTTGTTTGAGGCTAACAGACCAACCAACCGAGGAAGACTTGCTCGCTACAATCCCATACTAAAGACATTCGGCCTGACATTTAAGACGATATGTATGTGGTATAGGTTACCCCTAGAAAACCTGGCGTTACCGTAACCTAAATTCCTAAACCGAAATAACCTGATGAGATCGCAAAGGAGTAGAGAATAAGAAGCGATTATTGAGAATTTGTGTGCATTTGTGCCAAAAACCGATGATAAGATTTGGTTTTCTTGTGTGAAAGCGATGGTTGGGACACAAGTAAATGTCACTTGGGCTATACGTGATACATTGTGCGTCTAGCCGCCGGCTGCTTACGCACATAAAGCGGAAGCACCACCAAATTCGCGCGGATGCCGGGACTTAGATGGAACGTTCCGATGAAAATAAGATCAGGTGGGATTGGACAAGGCTGATGTTTGAAAGTAAGGAGGACACAATAGTGGGCAGTGGAAGCAACTGATCTCTTCTGATACAGCAATTTACACGTCATACGAAGTCCTGTAGAAACAGTGGTTTCATCAAAATGCGAAACCACTACACTGTTTGCACATAGCCGCGTAACGGACACTATTCTGTGGAGATGTTCTGGGTCGGTGAACCTTGTGGTATTTAGGGAAAATGAGAAGTTGACAGTAGCTTTCCCCTTCTGCCTTCAACTTCATAGTGGGAACAAAAAGCACGGAACCCATGGCTGTTTTGAATTTCGACCAATGAGCGTTGGCCATACGAATTTGACGGCCTACGTGTGCAGTGGGCCAACCGCTAGGTTCCCTATTCACCAGGTATGCTGTGCTAGCAACATGTCCTCTTTGTATTTGTCTACCCATTTCACCTGGAAGCCATCCACTAGTTCACGCAGGCCAACCTGAGTGACGTTTGGAGGTTTGAATCCTCCTTGAGAAGCTGACAATAGATTTTCCATCTGCTTCCTAACACCCACAGTTTTTGTATTATCTCGAATATAAGAGGATTGTTTGCATAATGCGGCCACTCCAGACTAGATACCCATGTACATACTTTATGCACTCTCTGATCCACGGACCACCACCGAAACTACACTGAACCTAATACAAACCTCCTGGGCTCTCGACTGGATGATGAACCTAATGAACTTCTTGGACCAAGCATTGACTTCCTAAAGGATGAATTTTACCGACAATAAGGCAAAATGACGCTCAGAAGTTTCAACTTCAAACTAGCCCGATCGTTGCCTGTTTGAAAGTTTCTAGGTGTAGGTATTTCAGAACGCTTGAGGTACAAACCCGTTCAGCCGTAGCATCCTTTCGGTGTCTAGCTGGGATGCCACCCGAAGAAAGTACGAGGTCTGGGATACTGCTAAGTTATCCACTTCTAAACAGGAGAATCTGAGAGGCAGGGGTCGGATTCGAATCACGGATCTTCCCGTCAGTTCATTCGCGCTCTAGCCACTGAGCCAACTCTCTTGAGGTAGCCTAGAACCAGATACGTTCCTCACTTCCTCCCTTCGCTTTTCACTTTAAGGCCTTACACACACGTAAATAAGCCGTTGGTTGTACGGCAGCGGTGCGTCATTGTCAACATTATTGATTCTGTTTCTGATGATGATCTTGTTGGTTCACTTCAAAGTGAATTCGAGTTATTTCATCGATACTTTCCAGCGATAACAACAAACGAGTCAATCATTTAATTTATCGGCAATAAGCCCTGTGGCATTTGTTCCAGCGGCTACAGTTTCGATCACCGAGAAGTGGGAAAGTGTGGAACGTATATTCAAGTCTTAGAGGTGGTGGCTTATTTTCTTATTTCAGGGACTGGGTAGCGATAGATTTCGTCAACGAGCGATTGGACCATTTCTGTTAGTGTCCTTAACCAGTAGTGAGTTAAATCCCGTGGTCCTCATCCATGGAGACGGCGGTTGTCGACCCGAACCAGTTTGCTGACAAGCTTTTTCTTACTTCATTGGCATTCACTGTCCACCTCGTAGTCGTTTCCACTCTGTAGGACTGGGTGAAGGGGGCTCTGTGATGCAGACAGACTTCTGGCATATGGATTATATGTCCTAACCGGCATAACCTATAAAGCGTGAGTGATTCACCTACTGTGGAAGAGTTTTTTCTAGAGCCATCTGGCGTACCTCAACATTACTACTCCCACTACACCCGATGAATGCTTCGGAGTAACCGATGATCAAACACCTACATCTGTCATATGTTCTCTGCGCGTAGGGGCCACGTCTCTTATCCATAACGCAGTGTGGATCGCTCTGCCGTTAACAGACAGACGTCACGTTGCCACCATAAGTGTCGGTGGTTAACAAAAGCTGCCCTGGCTTTCCCGGTCCTCCAGCAAGTCCACCGGAACTAATACGAATCGCCCAGGTAAACAAATTCATCCATAACGTCGATTGAATCGTCTGAAAGCATGCTGCTTGGGTTCCATCCAACCCGGTCTTGTAGCAACATTTTACAGTTTGCAGGTGTGAAGCTGGGCGAATTAGCCAGAGTGATCCGAGCGCGAATTTACTGACCGAAAGATCCATTTTCGAACCCCGGTCCTCCAGCAAGTCCACCGGAACTAATACGAATCGCCCAGGTAAACAAATTCATCCATAACGTCGATTGAATCGTCTGAAAGCATGCTGCTTGGGTTCCATCCAACCCGGTCTTGTAGCAACATTTTACAGTTTGCAGGTGTGAAGCTGGGCGAATTAGCCAGAGTGATCCGAGCGCGAATTTACTGACCGAAAGATCCATGTTTCGAACCCGACCTCTGGCTTTCGACTAGGCTTGGGCAACCTGGCAGTATCCCAGCCCTCGTGTCTCCTTCGTGTGGCACGGCTGCTAGGCACCGAAAGGGTGCTACAGCTGAGCGATTATTGTTTTATTATTAGATGCGAAGCTCATGCCAAACCGTGCGGCATTTATTTACGTCTCTCAAAATGGTTTACATTCTTGAAGGATCTAAACCGAGGAACGCAATATAGTCTACTCACTCGATGTCTGTGGGGAGACGTCCAAGGAGCATTTCGACCCCTGAGGTTTCAGTGGCAGACAGAGACATTTCAAGCGGCATATCAGTAACAAAGTTGAACAGGAAAGGTGAAAGAGAGCAGTCTTGTCTTACATCACTGAACGTGTTGAACCCGGACGAAAGCTTGCCGTATACTCGTACGCACCCACAGGAGTTCGCATACAGAGCCGTCATAGGGGAAATAAATTTGGAAGGGACACCTTGACCGCGATCAACAGTCAAAAGCACCCTTCAAATTGAGGAAAACGAGGAAGTGCGGCGTCTGAAGGAGTGGCGCTGTTCAATTTAATAATATGGTCGATGCATCTTCGATGAGGGTGAAATCCAGCTTGATTCTTGCAAATTTGTCTCTTCCAATAATCGAACAACATTCAAAAAATAATGCCAGAGCGCACCTTAGATTCGACGGATACTGGGCTCATTCCACAATGACTTTCGCATGAAGTTCTTGCGCCGTTTTCAAATACTGCGATGACGGTTGAAGAACTCCATTCGGCTGGTATTCTATTTTAGTTCCAAACTTCTGCAGTACGGTTGTGAGACTTTTCACGAGAACCTCGTTTGAAGACTGCAGGAAGTAAGCTATCCCACCAGGTGACTTGGAACGATTTAGGATTGATATCTCACTGGATCTCGGTTGTTGACAGCGGGCTGGTGCTGGCATGCAGTTCAAGCCCACCGGGTTCCTCCAGTTGCTGGGTTGAAGGAGATCATGTGCACTGTCCCTGGAAGTGCTTAGCTCATCGCTCAAGACTGCAATTGAGCGAGTGAATTACCGTTTCCTCCTTTTCGGATACGGTTTCGCTGACAGTTACCTTGTTTTGAGTGGCTGATTGAGTCAGCTGAAACAGGATGCGGTTGTTGCCTGCGGCGAATGCCTTCACCATCACATAGGCCTTTAAAATCCACTAGTTTTCTATGTAGTTCTGCAGGATTCTGGTTATCCGGTGTTCGATGGATCTGCGTGTGCAATCACAGTCACTAGTTGATGGTATGGACTTTCTGTCAGCAACAAGATCCGGTGATCTCCATAATATCCACTGTTCATTTGGTCGAGCCGCATGGCTTGGACAAACAGTCCTAGAAGCTGGGAGCATAGCTTCTTGCACTCACTTCCATTCAGTATCCGAGCCTTCTTCGCCATTTGCATGACTGTGCGTTTTTAGTAGACATCACTATCTCTCCTGATGCGGCTGTGGGCAGCGGGTACCTTTTGAGCAGCATCAGACTCTTTGGTTTTAAAAGTTTCTACCGTATTGGTGTGGGCGCCCTGGCAGTATCCCAGCCCTCGTACAACCATGACCTACACAACTAACAATACTCTCATGCCACATCGGCGTCGCGTGGTGCCATCAGCCGGGTCGCCTTACTTGCTGCATACAGCAGGGCGGGTAAGCGAAAACAGGCTACTGCTGACGCCTCCCTTCTTACACTTTCACGTTTTCCGTCTTCCACCCTCCCCCGCCCAAATTTGAATACTTTCTCCGCAGGTCCCAGCTCTAGGACTGACCGTGTTGCTCGCCCTACATCACACTCAGCTGCAGCTTCTGCACGTCCGAGTTCAGTTACAGCCCTAAACACTTCGAAGTCTGTTTTCAAACCCCGAAAGCCTGTATATTTAACCACCTTCAATGTTCGCACACTGAAGGAAGCAGGTCAACAGGTGGCTCTTGCGCGTACACTGGATTCCCTCTGTATTGATGCATGTTGTCTGTCGGAAACAAGAACGCAGGACGCAAGTACCGTGATCGAACTGACTGCCCCCTCGCTCTCCTCCAGGTTCCGGCTGCGCACCTCTGGTGGTGCAGAGGCCGCTGCAGCTGGATATGCTGAGGTGGGTATTGTATTGAGCGAACAAACGGAAGCTTCTCTGCTTGATTAGATACCCGTCCATAGTCGCCTCTGTGCGGTTCGTTTGTCAACATCTGTGAGAGAATCTAGGGAAAGTGCGGTTCATCGCACCCTGTTTATTGTGTCTGCGTCCGCCCCCACCGTCTGTAGCTTCAAATCTGCCGAACACAGTTTCTGTGACGCTCTGAATGCTCTTCTACAGCTGGCTAAAATCTCAGATATCTTTGTGGTTG
>NW_008751939.1:432133-443126 GCF_000715545.1 Opisthorchis viverrini
TATATATATATATATATATATATATATATAACTAGACGAACCTTATGGTTGTACGGCAGTGAAGCATCAGTCCCAACACTGTGTCTTTCTTTGATGATGATGATGATGATGAGTGCGCCAGCGGTCCCGGTCAACAGCTGGGCGATCGGAGTGTGCGAGTTTTAAGTTCGACATTTCTTAATCCGTCCTTCTTCAGGGAGCTTCCTCGGGGTGGGGAGCTACAGGGTCTGTTTGAAGTTAGTAAATTGACAAGCTGCTTGCCGACTGTCGGGGGCCTGATGACATGCTTACATTACACTTGGTCAGAATGAGTTTATTTCCCCAGAGGAGTCGTCATTTTTGAGTATTTAAAACCACGTGGCGCATTGGGTGTCGTGGTTGCTTTGTAGCTGACGGCCCTAAGGCTATGCAGCGCGGTCGTTCGTGTTAGAAATTCATCCTGTTCAGGACCGTTTCTTGTTGGTCTAACACTGACAGGCCTTGTTGTACGTTGTTGTGCGGTTGATGTTGCCCCCGAATCAGCTGCTTAAATGTTGTTCCAAGGGGTTCCGATGGTCGACCTGGGTACTCATATCACATAAGAGATGACTGCTTTTAGCATGCCAAGTTCATCGGGACTAATCTTCATAAGTAATTTGATACCAGAAACTAACATTCGGCTTGATGTTGCGTGACGGTGGGCTAGGTTTGGTTGAAGTCGCCCGAGGGCGACTGTTCGTTGTTTAGCTGTAGCACCCCTTCGGTGCCTAACTGCCATGCTACTATAAGGAAGCACAGCAGCTGGGATACTGCCAGATTGCCCAAGCCTAGACGGGGGAAGTCGAGAGGCAGAGGTCGGTTCCGAACCACAAACTTCCGGTCAGTAAATTTGCACTCCAATCAAGTGAGCCATCTCGCCCCCACCGGCTCTATTCAAGGATGGCGGTGGATGTTTCACTCAGTGCCCGTTTAGCCTATGTGGGTCTATGTGACAGAAAGGGATCGTTCCAGATAACTGGAGTGAGTCGATAAAAAAATAAACTCGTTCAGCTGTAGCACCCTTTCGCTGCCTAGCTGCCATGCCACATTAAGGAGGCACGAGGGCTGGGATACTGCCAGGGCCCAAGCCTAGACGGGGGAAGTTGAGAGGCAGAGTTCGGGCTCGAACCGCGGACCTTCCGGTCAGTAAATTGGCGCTCGGACCACTTGGACAATCTCGCCACAAGTCGATAATAGTGCTTATTTACAAACACAAATACACGTAAGCAATTTCGGGCAATGCAGTTCATCGATGGGGTATTTTCGCCTACGAACAAACGACAGTGGAAGCCAAATGAGCAGCTCGGTGAACAAACTAACTACCGCCTTGAGAGCGCTGCTTTCGGGATTCAGTAGCGTCGGCGAGGGTCTCTAACAGTCGATTAGGTGAGTCTATATCTCCCCCTGGCAGATGATACACGCCAACTTTACTCATGTTTTGAGTCGGGCCTTTGATGCTTCCTTCCCACGTTACAGCATAACGTATGTGGTTTGGTTGGTGATAATTAGTTGTCTTTTACCTTCGTGCAAAATATTCAGGTTTTTCACCCGCACACCACCACCAGTTGCAAACAGCTCTATACACTCCTTCAGAGCAGGCCACTGTCACGTTTTCACTGTAGACGGCTAATTTGGAGACCGAACGGTCTCCCCTTATTTTGGTATTCACTTTGTTGGCTATATTGGCGACAGGAGTTGGTTATCTATTCAGGTAGGTATATTTATTGAATCCGACCGTTGGGCCGTTACGGCTAGATCGCTTGCTGTAATCATCTAACGTAGAAGAGGGACTTTGCATTTGGTTGTGTAAAATGGATTCCCAAATCGGTAGTCGGGTGAACTAAGTTGTTTGGTTTGTTTTTTATTTTGCTCATGTCCGTTGTGCTACTTTCGATTGCCAGTTTTGAATGAAGCAACGATCCTGTCGGACACAACTTTGATAGTGGACGCTCGAGAAAAATTATTCAGAGCTTTACACTTCTAAAGGTATAGTACCCCTTAGTGAGCGAAGTAAGCTGAAATCTTTCTGTTGATTAGGCAACGCCGTAAAACAATGTTCGACTTGGTCAAACGCTATATTCAGCTGAAGGAAGACAATAGAATTTAGTCTTCTGTATGTATGACTGTATGTATAGCTGTGAGATTAAGGCGTGGGCAGTGCCTCCGCAACTCGAACTGGATACTGCCTGATTTTCACGGTTATTGTTCCAGAGTGTTGCTGTATATCCGCAGGATAAACTCCTGAGTACATTGTGAGGCGATAACAATGCGACTTATGTCTCTGGTTGCCGCACCTACTTCTTGTGTTTTCTGAAAACAAGGGCAAAAGTTGAAAGCTGCCATCCCTTTGAAGACAAGACAACATGACATCAGTGGTCAACACCGTTGTTTCGCTGCCGTATAACCATAATTTAATTGGAAGCCTTATTGTGAAGAAAGAATAAAGGTGAACGGGGGAGGGACTTATTGCCGGCTTGCCTGGTTCCCACACCTCCAAACACCCATTCAGGCAATCTGGATAGAAACTGTCAACAAGATCGCCACTGACATCGGTTAGAAGCCATAGCTTGCAGCGTCTCCAACCAGGTACAGTGAGGATCGCGCGTTCCCCATCCTGGAAGGCGAGTGTTACCGACAGCACCCAAACGTTTCGTGATTTCTTTCTTACCCCTCTGCCGGGTCAAGGGTTGGTCACCTCTCTGCTTCCGGCACTCTGAATTGGGGGTGGAAAACAGCACTCTCTTCGGCACACGATGGCTAGACATACGCAACACATGTCCCAACCAACGCAGCGGACACATTCTTCAATGGAAATGCCCGTTGCACAACCGGAAACTCGCTTTCTAACTGCATCGTTACGCCGACACCAACTCACACGAGCTATGGTTCTGAGACCACGATTGTGGAACACCTGAAGACGTCTCAGTTCCACTGCCCGAACCTGCCAAGTCTCACAGCCATACAACAAAACAGCCCGCACTATAGCTTGATGCACACGTCCCTTGTGATTTAGGGATACACCACGTTGACGCCATAGGTGTCTCAAATTAGCAAACGCGACCCGAGCCTTGATGATTCGTGCATTGACCTCATCCGTCACACTACAGTTGGAACTGATACAACTTCCAAGATGTGTAAAATGCTCCACAACTTCGAGTGCTTCCCCTTGGATTGTAAATGGTGTGTTCAGCGACTGCATGTCCAGGAGCATGACCTTACATTTTGTGGGTGCAAAGTACATACTAAAGAACAGGATGAATTTGGTCAGTTTATCCAAGAATACTTGAGCCTTCTACTTTTCTCCGAACATGAGAACGATGTCGTCTGCATATTCCAGATCGACAAGGTTTCGTCGCAGGCTGTTTGTACACCGGGGTTTCAGAGACCCTCCACCATTCGTCTCAAGATTTCATCGATCACAAAGTTAAACAAGAATGGGAAGAATGAGCATCCTTGAAGGACACCACTTTGTGTACGGAAGCTTCCGGAGAGCTCGCCGTATACTCTCAAACGTCCGGAATTCTGGGAATACAAAGAGCTTATTGTGTTCACGAACTTCCGGGGCATTCATCATCATCATTGTCATCATTGCCAGCTGTAATAACCGCGTACTCGTCGTACAGTGGTTGTAGCTGCCGCAGGTTCGTTCACTGATGGTTTGGGGGGAGGGGTAGGTAGCTGCACATTGCCGGCGGGAGCTGATAAATTGGTGCATAAATCCAGCACTGTCAGTGGGCTGTCAAGTGGGAGGGGGATGGAAAAGGAGCTATGCATTGAATGCAGTAGCTTGGATGCATGGGTGCCACTGAGGGCGCGACTGGGCCATGTCTGACAATGTTTCTAGCCACTGATGTGGCCCGTCTCGGGGTTCCCATCCAGGAAGACGGCAGTGACCAGTGCAGCTGAGTTTGCTGGTAATGGCTTTCATACTTCGCTGCCAAGTCATTGTTTGACTGCCTCTGGCTCTCTTCCACCCTTCACGTGGTTGTGCGAAAAGAACCCTTCGAGGAAGTCGGTCGACTGGCATACGCAACACGTGGCCAAACCAGCGCAACCTATGCAATGTGATCAGTTCATCTATCGAGGGTGAGTTATTTCTCCCGAATACCATTCGACAGACTTCAGCATTGCTGGTCCGGTGTTCCCACCAGATTCGGGCAATGCTCCGAAGACATCGATGGTCAAACACTGAAAGTCTTTTGACGTCCTCGGCGCGCAGCTGCCAGGTTTCTGATCCGTATAGTAAAATGGAGCGCACCTCAGCATTGTACACTCGACCCTTGACAGAGAAGCTGATGCCACGCCTACGACACAGGTGACGCATGTTCACCAGAGCTGCTCTGGCCTTCTCAATCCGGATGAAAATGTCATCTTTCATGAGACCGCCGGGACCGATACAGCTGCCCAGGTAAACAAATTTGTCTACTACCTCAATCGGTTCATCCTCAAGCATGAGGCTAGGGTTCGAGCCCACCCAATCTTGCAGTAGCACTTTACACTTTGCAGGTGTGAAGCGCATGCCGAACCGTGAGGCATAATTATTGAGATTATTTAATATTGTTTGCATTACCATGGGGTCAGATCCCAGAAAAGCTATGTCGTCTGCGTACTCGATATCTGTGAGCGGACGCCCTTGGAGCACTTCGACCTCACAGGCATTGGGGGCTGGTAGTGAATCTTCCATGATCGCATCAGTGATGAATTCGAAGAGGAAAGGTGAAAGAGCACGGCTTGTCGGATACAACTCGATGTGGTGAACTCAGGCGAGAGCCAACGGCCGCGGGAGTTGGCGTGCAGCGCCTGACGGAGGGTCAAGAATTTATGGGGGATATATTTGCTCCACATACACTGCCACAGAATAAAAGGCAGCTTTCAGATAAAGAAACACAACTATTGTTGACTGTGGAAGGCAGTGTCGCTGTTCCGGAATCTGTCGGAGGGTGAAGCTATGATCGATGCAACCTCTTGCAGGACAGAACCCAGCTTGGTTTTCACGGATCTGCCTCTCCCTATGTTCAATCAGCCTTCGAAGGATAAGGCCAGAGAGCACCTTCGATGCAACAGCTAACAGGTTGATGCCATGGTGGTTTTCACACAGTGTCCGCGTACCCTTTTTGAAGATAGGGATAACCGTCAACATGTCCAATTCTCCTGGCACCTCTTCGTCTCATATGGTACCAATAAGGTTTGTCAGATGGGTCACCAGGGACATCCCACCTTCTTTAAGGAGGGCTGGATACAGACCGTCCGATCTTGGTGCCTTTTTGCGTTTTAGAAGGTCTCTTTCGTACCTTATTTCTTCCGAAGGGCGATCAAGGTTTACATTCCATTCGCCCGTGGGCATTATCTCCACAGGCTGTGTTGAAGGAGGCCAGCTGAACTGTTCTTCGAAGTGTTCCGCCCATCTTTCCAGTCGGCGTTTTTGCGAGTTAATTAATGAGCCATCTTTTTTACTTATCTTTTCGCTGACCTTTGCTTTCCTAGGCCAGTTGATATAGGGCATGGCTGTTTCCAGTAGCAAGGGCCTTTCCATCTCTCGAGCTTTCGATGTCCACCAGAGCTCTCGGTCTTTCCTATTTGGCGTTTGAGGGATTTGCGTACGCCGTCAAACTCGTTGCCTGCTGGTATAGCTTTCCTGGCATCGATCATGGATAGCGATCTCGATGACATCCAGTGGACTTGTGGTCGAATCGGAGAAGTCGGACGGACAGCACTGAACGCCGCTGACATAGCTCCTTTCATATTTTACCGCGCTTCATCCCCATGCTCACTACCGCCACAGTGTTGGTTTACTGTGGTACTGTTGAGCTATGGTAGTTCTTTGAAGACAGTGGATTGGTATGCTTCTTGCTGAGTTGCGAGGGCCTGAAGCGAAACGAACTGACAGGCGTGCACGCACTATGGCGTGGTCGGAATCAAGTGGTGTGCCCCAGAAAGAACGGCAGCCTTGAATTGTGGCTCTCCACGGGTGGCTGATGGCCATATGGCCCAACTGGGTCTACAGTTGATTTGCAGTTGGTGGCCGCCAGGTTACGCGGTGCTGAAAGTTAGTACTTGCCAGAAACAGTTCATGATCAGCTCACAACGGAAGGAGTCGATCTTCGTTGTTTGCGCGGCGAGCATCGACTCCGAATCGACTACCCAAATGCGACTCCAAAGAGCTCAGACGGCCTACTTGAGAATTTAGATAGCCTGCAAGTATCACAATATCAGTGCATTTTGATTGATGAATGAGCCCGGATAGCTCTCGATAGAAAGTATCCTTCTCCGCATCAGAACTGCAGTCCGTTGGGGCATAAGCCGACACCAAAAACAGGCACCGCTTTTTATGCCGGGAGGCATTGAGATTGATTTAACTGGATAACCGGATGGTGCAAAGTCGGCTGTTCACTGGGATCCAATCCAGCGTAGCGCGTTTAGCTCTGGGGCTGAGTGCAGCTCCCACACAAAATATCCTACGAGTCATCGCTCCCGGGTCACCGGACATATGGAGGGAGAAATGTGAAAGAGCTGAGTCCATTCTTGACGTTCTGAGATGCATAAGCTGCTCGGGTCTTGTATGCGTGTTTCGAGACACAGCATACATCAATTTTAAGGGAGTCTAAGGTCTCAGCAAGCATTGCCCGTTTGCCAATTTGACATAGAGTAAGGACTTTGGCTCTCATATTGAACGTTTCTCGTGGATTTAGAAGGGTGTGATTATGTTTATTGTTAGTAAGCAGCGAGGAGCATAACGCCCTTTGGTCAGATAACTGACAGTCAAGTGGCCCAGGGACGTCTGTTTGTGTGGTGGGTAGGGGTTAGGGAGGGACATCGGTGGACACCGAACTGCGCGGGCAAATGATACTTCTCGGTTGCCCAGGCCGAGGAAGGGGGTTGGTTGAGTTACCCTATTAGTGCACTGCTGCTGATGGCCATAATACAAATCAGGTGTATGCACTAATAAAAGTTTTAGCATGGTTGACAGTGGTGGGTTGCAACACGTATATAAATAAATACAATGCGAAAATGGGAGCAAGTCAAAAAAGGAACTTATCGTCCTTGAGAATTCCTTGGTGAAAGTCAGGACGGCGGGAACGTGTTTTTCTCCGCAGTGCGACTGCTGCACGTGTTCCATAATTGTCTGTGGACTTGTGGAGAGCGGTTGACTTCCTGCTCCCTGCGCGCGCGCGAGTCTGTGTGCCGATTGTGTTCGGTTTCCCTATATGTAGGTCCGTTTGCGTGTACGTGGGCGCGTCAGCACATGAGTAGTTGCTATGCTCACTAGACGATACAGACAATCGGTGTCCGATGAGTCAGCTTTATGTGACGTGGTTTGCGAGTATGAAAAAAGACAAGTCTCGTGATCCAGTGAGCGACTGTGAGCTGAACAGTCAACTATGTGGGTAACCGGATAGCTACAACCCCACCTTGAGCCTTTAACTCAAAAGTCTGACCCACGAGGCAGCGGACAGTAAGGTTTTCTTTGGAAACCCTTCCCGGAGCCGATGACTCAACAGTCTGACCTGCTCGGCTGCAGGGGGTTGGTCTGACCCGAGGGCGCAGGGAATAAGGCATTACTGTCTCATTCCTGATGCGGCTGCGCACAGCAGGTGTCTTTTGAATAGCTTCGGGCTCCTTGGTTCAAAAGTATTTCGACCGAAATTGGATAATGCGCCGGCGGTCACGGTCAACCGTTGGGCGATCGGAGTGTGCAGTTTCTGGGGCCAACCTTTTATAACCCGTTCTTCCTCGAGGGAAGGCAGCATCGCTGCTTCCATAAATATGGACATGCTGGTCTTCTGGGGAAATACCTCACTATCTTCACACTCCTGTCGTAGAGGACAGTACGACGTTACCCCCAGACCGCCTCGTAGCACGATTACTCGTGGTACGGGGTCTCGCTGCTCTTGGTCTGGCTGCTCCCCTTTGGCCTTCCTGGCATGGTTGTACCTTGTGGAACGACCTTCCAGCCAGTGTAGCTCACGGGGTCATTCCAGCACTCAAGGCCGACCATCACGTCAAGGTAGCAGCTTTACGTCGGGATGTTTATTTTTTTTATTTTGTTTTGTTCATTCTGTTGTTGATGGTAGCTTTAGTGACATTTCGTACATGTTAAAATGACCGACCCGATCTCCTTGAAACACTGAACGAAATGATCTTTGTAGGATTACCAGACGTTATCCTCAACTACCATTTTTAAATAGGATGTTTTGTCTGTTGAATAGTGAACTACACTGGTCAAGTGTTGATGGCTTGGTGAGTTGTGAGTTTATATGAACAGTAAAAACTGAAGCGGGAAGCCAACGTCAGCCTTGTGGGTTTGAGTCCTTCTGTTTTCCGCATCCAGTCGTTCGTTGCAGCTTACCACTCATTTGCTAGTTTCTTCAGTTTTATTCTGCTTTCCTATCGATCTCATGTTAGGTGGACATAGTTCGTGTAAACTGGTGATGGGCACTCCCGTAGCCAAAAGAAATCCTGCACGTCATTGTGGTATTCTTTATTTGCACTAAATTTGGGACTCGTTGGCATTCTGTCCATCGATTACGAACCCATTTCTGCTGTATTTATTTTTAGCCCCATCGGAGCTCACCATTTATGATTTTGTTTTGATCGGGGTGCTCAATTGTACCTGCCAGATCCTTCTTCGTCATGCATAGTCAGAAGCATCTAGTTATGTGGGATGGATACAACAATGGTACTGGTTTGGGAAGCACATCGTACGCACTCTCCGGCACGGCTAATCCACACTATTCCACGGCTGAACCAGCAGAAGATCGCGACTTATTTTTCACCGGAGGTAGCTATTACGCAGTGAGGGTTGAACAGGAAACCCACCCTCAGTTGACCAACTACCTTCATTCAGAAATGGACAACACTGCGGTGCCCTTGGTAGATGGGCATCTTGATGACGAAGAAACGGCCAATGGTCCTCATGATTACGACGCCACTGAGGAAAAAGTGCTCCAATTGCAAATGGAGCTGGAACACATGCGGGAAAACTATGAGCAATTGTTGTTGGAAATACAGAATAATGATCAAGGTGCTAGCACCGAGGTAGAGGAAATAATCGAAGAAGAGGTTCGGACAGTGAAAGGAAATCGTCCGTCTGTGAAACAAGAAGAAGCCATCCATCTTGAGTCACCTGTCGTACGACGTGCAGTGACGCGTGACGTGGCTATTCAGTCGCCACTGATGACAACTCGTACAATGGCAACCATGGCTTCCCCGATAGATCCAGCAACTAAACAATGCTTCGCCGTAAACGTTCGTCCGTCTACAAAAGATGCAGGTACCTTGTGCCCACAGCCAATTAAACGTGAATTCGGGTGCACAGCAGTCGAATCTGATGCGGCGCTGCACGATTGGGTAGAACAAAACCTGGCCCAGCACTCAGAAGTTACACGTAAGCTGATTACCACGCTGCTTCGCAGTTGCTACAAAAGTCGTGAATCTTTTGTGCGCACTGTTCTGAGTGTCCTTAGGAAAGAAAACAAGACGATTGGAGTAGAGGCGAAACCACAACAACGTCGGCAGTCGACATCTACATCCCCGTCTTTGCAGGAAATCCCTGTACAGGAAGCACCAAAGGTCGCAGCACCACCACCAATTGTGTTAACTGAGTCCCAGATGGTAGAAGCTCGTCCTTTGCTAATGAACAAGTCTTCCATGACGTCGCGTATCCACGCTGTTCATGTTGGCGTGGCCACTGAAAGCATACTACTGCGCAGTCAAGGCTCTCAAACGCTGCAGCAAGTTCCTGATATAACAACTTCCGGCGTCCAAACCGACGGCCCTCCTGGTTTGGTTGATCGTGGTGTACATGCGGTTTTGGGGAGTATCTCGTTAAGCTCTCATCCGGAGGTGTCTAAGTCCGAACACTCTTCGGAGCGTCAAGCGCAAACCGAACACAGTGCTAGTCCCAACACAAGTCGAACGACAATTGAATCCCGATCTACGACTACCGCAGACAAACGTTTGCTCTCAGAGGCGATAAAAGAGGCAATTGAACAGTCTAGTGAATGTATACGCACCACGGTGAGTCTTTCACGGGGTGAAAGGTGTTGTATTATGTCTGTTTTTAGCGCCTCTTTTGTTGCAAACCGTAGTGCAGGTTTGGGTCGATTTCCATGGGTATGCATATAGTACGGTGTGAATTCAAAAGTATTTGGTCTTTTCGATGGTCCGATGTAAGTTACAGTCCAGTGGCCTACGATGGCAAAAGTGGTAGTCCCCATTACATGGTGTACGTGCATTTGCGCTGTAGATAATTTCCAATTTTCACCCAAGCACCCATGATGTAGCCGAAAAGTGTCACGTATTCTAAATGGGGACTTTCTGCTTGCCAGCTGGCTTGTCCTGGACAATGTTCTCACGCGGAACTGATGCACTTGAACCTCGTCTGCGACCAAGTAGTTACCCCATGCGTTGTTCCTCTACCTGGCCGGACGTTGTCGTCGTCCAGGTGCATAAACGATATTGGATTTGAATTCACATACCATTGTATTATTGTGTAATTTCATGTGGAACCGATAATTTTTGTTGGACCGAATGCACCAAGAATTGTCCATTTCGATGATTGTACGTGCTTTCAAAAGCATCGGTTTACTGCGCAGCTGACTCAGTTTGAGGGAGACGAAGAATTCATCACCTTTGGTACTAGAAGTAAAAATAATCCACCTAATCTACAACCCACCGTGAAACGGATTTAAATCCAAGCCTCTGGAGGTTCTCATACAAAAGAATAGTCAAAGATATCAGTGTTTAGGCATGACGCACTACTCATATGGATTCTGAAAACCCTTCGACAGCCCACCACCTGTCTCGCCATTCACGGGGCTCATCAAATAAGCGCCATCTCGGAGTTCCCGTCAAATTTATTTTCTACTTGAACCCCACTTCAACAGATGTCAATAAATACTGTCATGAGTTTAATTTCTACAGGGAATTCAGCTTAATGCCGCTGTATCTCTCGTTTATGATGGTCTGCTTCAAC
>NW_008751939.1:449141-453779 GCF_000715545.1 Opisthorchis viverrini
AAAGAGAGGAAGTGGAGGAAGTAGAGCGTTCGGTGTATTGGTTGGTTCCAAGTCGTCCCCGTTTAAGTGAAGCGACCAAAATGCGCTGCCTCTAGTTTCACGAAAATTCACTCGCTTACTATTGTTTTTTGCAGCTTTAGTCGGGAGATGAGGGGAATTTTCCCTCTTCGATTAGAAGAGATGCTTCGGTAATAAGTATGCATGCTTCCAGGGGACCTAAACATCTATTAGCTCACTAACGTAATAGTTTTCACATCCCACCACCCACGTCAATATCAATAAGGCAGAACAGTCGTATTTTTCTGGCATTTCAATGCTATTATGATATGTTGCGTTGACTGTCCTATTTTCTGGCTTCGGCATCATTAGTCTCCATTGTATTTGTGCGGCATGTTTGAAGCCATTGATTAAGACAAATCATGTCGGGTCAAGAGAAACCTGCAATAGTGCTAGCGGTATTGTCGTAAGGTCCCTGGTGGTGAGGTAATCTAGACCAGTGACGAAAGGTGTTGCCATTGTGGGGCTTTTGTGAAACAAATCAGCTGTTTTTGTAAGTGTTTGGTTCTGAGAACCGTGTTTACTTGGGAGTAGTTGTACTGAAAAAATTCATTATCTGCTGGAAACATGTTTCCCCCCTCCAGAGGATTACTGTACCATGACCTAACGGAGTGGTAGCGGTTGGCGCTTACATGTTAAGGGTTGAGTAATAATGCAACCAAAAGTTTTCCTTCGAACATAACTGGATAAAGAAGGAAAAGAAAGAAATGCCTCCCCCGTATGAAGCAACACCGGAGTAAAGGGGCTTTTTAGGGCATCTTTCGGGAGTATGTTGTACCAGATAATATTACCTTTGCTTTTTTCAAGCAGTCAAAATAGGGCAGGTCAAAGGAAGTAAAAACATCGTTCAGTTGTAACACCCTTCCGGTGTCTAGCCGCTATGCTACGTGACGAAAACTACTGCCAAGTTGCCCCAGCGTAGGCAGAAGCAGTCGAGATGTCGGGATTGGATTTGAGCCACTGAGCTATCTGGAGCTTAAAAACAACAAATACTGCCTTTCTCTTGCTCAGAAGCATGGTGCTCCTGTTTCATCTTTGTTTGAAATCTACCATTGTGAATCAGAAATGGCTATTAGGAAACCAATTCAGACAAACAGTTGAATCCAGGGATAAACTTAGTTCCTCTAGGTGGCCTCCGTTTCAGAAGATAGCTTCTGATGGGACGTTCGATCGGTTAACCGGCGGCAGTCGTAGAGTTGAGATTCGACTAGGTTTTAGAACTTTATGCCAGTCAGTTAGATCTGAGTCGAGGTCAAGAACAGATTGACTTAGCTACTCATAAACCAGGAATTCAGTTGGATCATCCGTTTAAATCAATATCGATATGCGAATGAGCGTATTCCGCTACTGTCTGAAAACGAGTATGGATCCAAGCATGCTTTCAAGCATCGAATATCCGACCTTTGGGCTGTCAGTGGCTGCTTAATCGAGTGTGGCACAGTCTTATCTAGAACCCCGAACCTCAGGGAATTAACGCAGTTGTTTAGTGTGATTGCTGTGCATGGTTAACTGCGATGCCTTTGCAAGACGGGAAACATGGACCGCGCCCACTCGATGAGCCCCAAGAAGGGTGAACCGGTCGTGGGCTGTCGAAAAGCTTTCAGCAACCTTGTGGGTAGTTTCCTTTATGGAGCTGCTACATCTTATCGCCTATTGGATGAATTCACCATTACGGGTAGCCCATTTTGAATGGTCATCAAAGTATCTTTTGGTAGGGCGTTCCCCTAAAGTACATTGTGATTATATTTGCCGAGCAAGAGCATCTGACCTTCTGCTTACCTCTCCATTCCAGGCCCGCTTGTCAGCGCTTTGACCAATCAGTTCGATTTTCGACCTGTTGCAATGGCCGGTGCGGTGTTGTCAACAGTTGCTTTTCTCATCAGTGCATTTGCCAACAGCATCGACTTGCTGATTGGTGGATTCGGTATTCTCGGTGGTAGGTTTTGGCTGCGTACTAGAGCAAGTCTATGTCATTTTAATAATGGTGGTATCCGATGGCTGCCCTTGGTTAATAGAGCTCGCTGTTCATCAAGTATTCCTTCATGTCCTTTGGTCACTGGGTTATGCATCCGAAATTGATGTCCGTGTTTCCATCTCAGTTCGGAATGCTACCTCATGGGTTGGTTTTGGTGATTTAGTTTCCAAACCAACACCCTTTTGTTAAGGAAGACATTTTGTGGCACCATCCTCATTTCTTTCGCAACCCTTCTGATTTTGTAAACTAACCCGTTTGCCTCCCAAAAAGTTCCCAATGGAAATCTGCTTCGCAGTTGACCTAGAATTAAAAATCGACGCCAAAACGGATTATGGCGTCTATACATTTCCCACGCGGTCCTACCGAATCAGAAAGCTCTTTTAGGTTACAGTTATTTAGCGTGCTACGTAGTTTAGCATACTGGTTTTTCGTAACACCTCACGGTTTAAGATAACGAGGAAACATTGCACTGCAGCTCATTATTGCCTTGGTTACTTATTTCCTTTTTGAAGGACCACCTCTCCCAAGGTAGTGCTTTTGGAGGGGTCCATGAATTTAGTTTCAACGGTCAAGTCCCTTCCAGAGGAAGCCACTTCTCAAAAGAGACCTATTTGGTCCTTGAAGTTTCTCCAAAATGGAATAGCTGTAGCTGTAATTGTTTTGTACTTTGGGATACCGTTTTGGCGTTCACCTTCGACTAACGTAATAGTTTTCACATCCCACCACCCACGTCAATATCAATAAGGCAGAACAGTCGTATTTTTCTGGCATTTCAATGCTATTATGATATGTTGCGTTGACTGTCCTATTTTCTGGCTTCGGCATCATTAGTCTCCATTGTATTTGTGCGGCATGTTTGAAGCCATTGATTAAGACAAATCATGTCGGGTCAAGAGAAACCTGCAATAGTGCTAGCGGTATTGTCGTAAGGTCCCTGGTGGTGAGGTAATCTAGACCAGTGACGAAAGGTGTTGCCATTGTGGGGCTTTTGTGAAACAAATCAGCTGTTTTTGTAAGTGTTTGGTTCTGAGAACCGTGTTTACTTGGGAGTAGTTGTACTGAAAAAATTTCCTTCGAACATAACTGGATAAAGAAGGAAAAGAAAGAAATGCCTCCCCCGTATGAAGCAACACCGGAGTAAAGGGGCTTTTTAGGGCATCTTTCGGGAGTATGTTGTACCAGATAATATTACCTTTGCTTTTTTCAAGCAGTCAAAATAGGGCAGGTCAAAGGAAGTAAAAACATCGTTCAGTTGTAACACCCTTCCGGTGTCTAGCCGCTATGCTACGTGACGAAAACTACTGCCAAGTTGCCCCAGCGTAGGCAGAAGCAGTCGAGATGTCGGGATTGGATTTGAGCCACTGAGCTATCTGGAGCTTAAAAACAACAAATACTGCCTTTCTCTTGCTCAGAAGCATGGTGCTCCTGTTTCAGTAAGCTTGTGGTGGAAGAGCATTATTCAGTAACGTAAACAAGACTGACGTTGAGTAGACTAATGGTGACGTTTCACTAGAAGACTGATGGCAACAGATTAATTAATGCCAGATGAGATAGATGAAATTAAGCTTGGTGTAGAATAGGTGAGGGATAAAACTACTCTCTGATGGCCGGTAACTTCAATTTACTTATACAGGTGGATACACTCCCGTGGACAGCGAACGTGCTATCGCTTCTGTCTTATATAGTATCCTAATCGTTGTACTGTAACGCGAGTGGATACTCTGTGGTACCTATGTAAAACCGTCCCAAGTAATGAGAGTAGGCCGTGGCATACACATTACTCGTTAGTAACCGGCGTATCAAGCTGTCAAAGCTGCCAGTTTGGAAATGTGGATTGTCAGAACCCAGAAACCTATGTGAATGTGTGAAATAGATGGATCAGGCAAATGTTTGATGAGGTAATGTTCGTTCACCGAACATTACTGAGAGGATGGGAGGCTTCTGTATCGTTCTATCAATCAGTCCACCTCTTGCACTCCAGTATCGATAGCGTTTCTCGAAAGATCAGCATGTCGCTTCCTTCCGCTGTAGCAGACCGTCTGTCGGTTTTAGATCATTTTAGCTTGTTTGGTTCTTGCGGGAGATTAAGTAGGCTTGAAGAGAATAACTTACTATTTCTGATCAATTCACCCCACTTCAATTCCCTTGATCCTATGTTCCTCGTGTTGTAACGTTCTATCCAAAACCCTGGATAAAACACGAACCATGGAGGTATGTCGGTAGTTTGAGCAAGAACTATATTTCGAAACAGGACTTACGTAGCAGGGCTTCCCAGATGGTGGAAACATTTAGTCTGTGATGGATTGCGAAAACTACGACTTCTATGCCACAGCTCCGAAACAGAATAAGAGGGAAAATTTTCTAACTCTTGGGATTATCAGTGTGGCCTGAGTAGGTCGGAGTTCCTTTTCGTGGAACTGAAAGTCGAGTCGGAGCGGGAAGGCATGTTAATGGATGGATTCTGAGAGACAGCTCATTAGGAGTTTCGAAGTTTCACTTTTCGAAGTGATACAGATTTCACCAGGCCATGTGTCGGAAGTAGAAAGCACGAAATTTACTCTCGTTTTTTACTGGCATATTCAACAATTGGCTTACGTCTCATAGAA
>NW_008751939.1:454137-472961 GCF_000715545.1 Opisthorchis viverrini
GTATCCTTCGGGGTTTAAAGCGAGGTTATGCGAATTATATAGTTTATTCATCTAAAACTAATCGGATAGTCAGATTATGGTATCTTTTCGACGCACAGCCGCCACGCAGCCTGAGGGGAGTGTGAGGGCTAAGATAGTGCCAAGTTATGCCCACTAAAACAGTTAATGATCAGCGATTCAGGTTTAGTTGGGAACCGTGGACCTCGTGTTCGGTAGCCCGAACCCAGCTTATATCGGCCTCTGTAGTACTGATTTTCGTATACCCGTTATGCCTAGTTGTAGTCTATTCCCAAGGGTGCTAATTCTCACCACAAGAAGGCGAGGAACGGCAACGTGACGAAACACGATGTACGCGATAACAAAGAGCCTAGGTGCCATCGACGTAGTTCCCTGTACGGACTATTTTCCTCCCTACTGTTGACTGACGAGGTCTTAATCAGATCAGGTATGATCATGTATGATTTTAGGATCTATGTAGACTGTCTAACTGTCTGTTTGGTAGGTCGATCATCTTGAAACGCTCTTAAAAGGTTAACCTGGCATCCATTTCACTTGTTTTCCTTCAACTTTGGAGAAACAAGTCATTGCTTACCGTACTGCAGTCGTGATCCAGTTACCAGGACACCCCCTCTCCAACATACCAAACTATTACGCGCCATTGTTTTAGTAGCCTTCCTTCTGCATACAAAAAACCACCCGTTTATTTGATGTGCCTCATTTTCTCTTTTTTTATCGGTTAATCATCCACTCCCGTGCCGCCATGCTATAAAACTTTGGGTGTCATCTTGTAGTGTTATATTATTGCCTCTTGGGTACTGTGCACGATGACATGCTGCTCTCACTGGGATATTCTCTCTACCCGTTTAATGATTTTTCACACCATTATGTTTCTTTCCAACCCGCCATATCAGCATCTGCGCTCCTCAAGACCTTTATCACCCACGGAAGCGCAAAAGTTGTTCCAATCAGGCCTTGGACCCAGCAAAGCGCCGTTTTCGGAATTTGTACAAACCCAGGAGACTTCGTATACTTCACATGGCCCCTACACAAAGACCGCTCAAAGTGAAAGCTGCACAGTTTCCACGGAACGGCGAATAGTTGATGAACAATCTGCTTGCCATCTAGTCCCTGGGGATGTTAATTTGGATGGACTTACACGCGGTGATAGTGTTGTGCTAGACAGCATCTTGGCACGATCTAAGCCGGTGGTTTCCTCTCACGTAGTACGTCATTATCAGCCGTGTGTCGAAGTAGTGCACCATATCGCAGATCACCCATCTCCACCTTTACTTCGGCCGTTAACTCCGATTCAGATATCGCCCCAAACATCCCCATCCACCTGTGTTCCGGACGTCAGTGCCTTGCGATCGCCGCCTTTGAAAAGCTACGAGATACCGATTTTTCATGCTTCACCAACCTGCCAGGCTTCTGATTCTGTTTCTCATACTTCCATCGCCCAAAGCCCAGAGTTGAAACATTTCTGGATGGAGACAACCCGAGCACCGGGTGCGTCGGCGTCGAAAGAAAAGGTGTCTGTACACCGTGAAGAGTGTTCTACTGGCGAACATACATATTTCACTGAACATGTTACATCCGAATCTTCTGGTGTACATTCTGCCTCTCATACTACGACGGCTTCTTCTTTTGGGACTAGTGAATCGGTGTTGACAACTATTCATCCGGGGTAGGTTTGTTATTTCCGTGCCTTTGGTCCCCAAAGCGAAGATTCATATCCTCAGTCGATTTCCTTACTATCCATATGAATGGTTGATCGATGTAGGACATTCAGTAAAAAGCCGGAATGCGGTTTAATTCAGTTCGGTTTGTCCGCTATAAACCATGTACCTGGGGTCCCAGTCACTAGAGTTTTGGTCAGAGAAAAATAAGACGGTATAGCCGGATATTGGAGGCAGTGGCCTAATCGGTAACTAATGTCAAATTATCTCCGTTCTTT
The DNA here is from genome assembly GCF_000715545.1 of Opisthorchis viverrini. Lineage (NCBI taxonomy): Eukaryota > Metazoa > Platyhelminthes > Trematoda > Opisthorchiida > Opisthorchiidae > Opisthorchis > Opisthorchis viverrini. The sequence continues at coordinate 456,092 of NW_008751939.1, forward strand.
AAATCACGGCGAATATGGCTACTCAATAAGGGTGGTGGCTTCAGCATACAAATGCCACTGACTAGATGGCTGGGTCGTCTTGCAGTGACTAACTATTGATAAGTCTGGCCTCCGTCCCCTCTGTTGAAGAAAGCAGTAGTTGTCAATTCGGCTGAGCTTGCTTGTTAGAGCTTTTGAATTTCTTAGTCATGTCGCAGACCGTGTGTCCGTTGGTAGTTTCCGCTCATCAGAGGGCTGGAGAAAAGAGCTCTATGAGAAAGATATTCATGTGAAATTCAAACTGCAGCATGGCCTATAAAGCGTTAGTAGCTCGTCCATCATTGATGGGTTCTTTCTGCGTAAAACAGTTTGACGTATCTCAGCGTTGCTAATCCAATGCCTCACCAAAAACGGCCAGTATTTCGGAAACATCGACTTTCAAACACCGGGGGTCCCGTGGATACCTTTTAGCCGAATTTCCGATCCGTAAGACAATATCGATCGCACTATTGTAGTATATACTCTGTAGTTGACAGGCAAACTGACCTTACTCCAGCACCACAGTTGTGAAAGGATAATAAAACATACCATGGCTTTAGAGGAGCGGAACCAGGGAAAAATATATCGCCTGATTATTCGCGCAGCCCTCGATAATTTCCGCGGTTTCCAAGACAGAGAAGTTTCGAACAGCAGGTAAATGACAAATTTGAAGAACGATGGTGAAACTAGACAGCTTGGTCTACCAATGGATATAGCAAGCTTGTGAAAAACACCCTGTATACCCGTACGCGCCCACAGTAGTTGGCGGTCTCCTTATGCCGAATCAACATTCAAGTCATACATCTTTGCATAACAGGCACTGCCATGATATCTGGTCGTCGACAGAATCGAAAACAACTTCCCGATCTGAAAAAAGGACAATCGTTGGACGTATCAAACAGTGGCGCTGTTCGAGAAGCCACCTTAATCTAAAGATTTCGTCAGCGCATTAGCGACCAAAACGGAATCCAGAGTGGTGAATTATTCTTTTCAAGTAATCGACGAACCTGTGCAAGATTGTATTAGAATGCGTCTTGTTCCCTACGGCTGATGTTACGATGGTTTTCGCATGAGTTTCTTGTGCATTTTTGAAGATCGGAATTACAGTAGTTTGTCTTCGTATCGGATTTTCCGTTCACCAGGGCTTCTCCACCTTCCCTGTAATGTACAGGGTGCAGACTTTTTAGATTGCTTACCTTGTCTCGTTGGACGAATGATAGTTCTGATAGTAAATTAATAAATAATCGTTCGGTTGCAACACCAGGTTATCCAAACCCAAACGGGAACAGCCTGGGTGCTAAGTTCGGGTTCGAACCACCGAACTTCCGGTCTTCACTCGCAAAGATGACCAAACCCCAACGACAACTTCGCATGTTAGTTCTGACTTGTGATCACACACGCGAATGTGGTCATCTCTTTTTCAGTCCAGCTGATGAGTATCCATTGAAACGGTCCGCAGTTCAACCGTTTTAAGTCAAGAGGGATCGGTTTCAAGTGCTTTAACCCAGTTGTCCATCTTCATAGTTTCTTGTCAAATCAGAATATTGTACGAGCGCCTTAGGAACCGTAGTCCATTTACTCACAAGCTTGCCACTTGTACTGCAACACTCTACCCAATTGAGGATGGTTTATGAACCGTTTGAGTACACTGAATTCTCCAGTCCATAGAATCCGGTTCTTGTAAAAATTCTAACGAGCTCGCGGGGAATCCAAATGCAAGATCGCCCATGCGAAGAGGTTTCACTGTAGTAAGGTTGTCGCACAACGTCAGTCGTATGTTGATACTCGCTATTATATGTGTTTGGCTCTTGAGCAACCTTTTACCTCCTCTGTATGATGCATATCCATTGATTGGAACCGGCCGTAGTATAGTCAACAGAATGGTCATTCACAGTGTCATCTGGGGTGTCTCACCGCTGGACTGAGTTTGTAGCCGATGTAATTCAGGAATGTAGAATCTCCGAACAAACTACTCGCGCATTCACCTAACGTATACCAAGATGATTCATGAGACGTTTTGAGGCGAAAAGATCGAAAAGTATCTTTGAAATTTCTCAATGAACCAATGTCACATTTATACCGATTATGTGGGTTCACAGTTGTTTCGCATTGTCGTATATACTAGAGATTGTCGACCTGTTTGGCGCACATCTGTTGGTCCATTACGACAGTCCATTCCCATCTACAGGTTTTTCGACCTGGGAACGATGTGGTTCAGAAGTTCAAAAAACCGTTCAGCTGTAGCACCCTTTCAGTGTCTAACTGCCATGCCACCCGAGGGTTGCACGAAGACTCCTAGGTTGTCCAAGGCTAGACAGGGGAAGTCAAGAGGCAGAGGTCAGGTTCGAACCACGAACTTACCGGTCAGTGAATTCGCGCTCTAACCACTTGGGCCATCTCACCCCAGAAGTGGAATCAATCGGAGCTCATTTCGAACACAGTGTTGGCTGATGAAATGTTTTATGATCTTTTTCTCCGTGGGACACGAAGCATATTTTATTAGCCAATTTTCAATGTCCCTTCTGTGTGGGCGTTTTTATCGACCTGACTTAGTTGTGGTCGGTGGATAGCGCAAGAAACATTCGGCTAATTAGGAAAGGATACCTCCCGAAGCAAGCGTCGATCGACTGTATGGCTAAATCACTATCTGCACGATAATCCGAACAAGCGAACTCGGCCTATTCGCGCACGCAAGCGCTATTTCATGGCAGGCCTACGTGTGTTAGTATGCAGATCTTTTATCCGGTCAGTTCGTTCGTCAGGTTTACATCCCTCATCAGTTGGCTTTTCGTTATGGTGTTGGCAGATCTATTCAGGATACAGTGGTGAATCGACGATAAACAGGAATTCTTTGCACCTTTTTACGCCTTCCGAACGGCGGACCTCTTTTGCAGGTATTCGTTTTTGATGCTGAGGGCGTTTTTGAGTCGCGTACACTCAATACCCATAACCATGACACCAGTGTAGTTGGAACGTTTAGGACTATTGCTCCATGTTCACGGAATTAAGCATTGCCTTTAAACATTTTTTGAATTTCGCTACTGAGCGCCAAACGGATTTAAAGACCCTACACACTACACATTTGCCTTGAACATGAAACAGATCAAGAAGCGACAAGTGCTATCCCGGGTGATTTCAGTATTGGGCGGATAATCTCAACGGTAAATTTTCTTCCAACGGTTATTTTCGATCCAAGAGTGTCGTCCCCTCTGAACGATTGAAACATCTCTCTGTTAGGCCGCATTACACATGCAGGTGTGGCGTTTCTATTGCCTTCAAAATCACTTCTCTCATGTACTTTATCAAAAAAGAGGATTGTTTCTGAGTATTCCGTATCTCTTACCGTCGTTAACGCTTGATCCACGTATTTTTCCTCTAAATTTTTCCGCTAAACGGCTGCATATATTTTTCCTCTTTTTACAGCCCCTCCCGAGCACAGTCCGCCTCATTCGCCACGCGTGCACCATCGAGGAATCACACGTAGGCTATCTTTATTGTTCCCTTCTCAATACGTCCAGTTATTTGTGATGTCTTGCGGTCTTGTTTTAGGGGGTGGTCCCTGTGGACTGCGCATCTAACTAACCTTATTTGATCTAGGTTCTCCACAATAAAGATCACTTCGTCATTTCAAACGAGTGCACAATGGACAGGTCATTCTCTAAAAAATCCGTCTTAATTTACTTTCAAAGTAGCAAGTATTTTCTTCACGAGGCTTGTGAACATCTGCTAGAAACTAGTGGCTCGCAGGTGGGTCATGTCAGGCACTAATACGTGACCTGTAACGTTGTCTTAGAAACGGAAATCATTTGATGTGGCTTTCCTGTGGAAGGCGGTGCTCTTCTGGTTTTCTTCACTCAGTATCTTAGACTGTGTCAAACGGTGTTCATGTTCACTTTCATTCAAACAACACGCTGATTTTGGTCTCCGAATTCCATATAGTCCGAGTCACCTTACCGGGGTTAGCTGAACGTGAAAAAATTGGTACGGGAAAACGCAAACGGAATTAAGCACTGCAAGTACAGAGTGAATTTTGAAACTCTGAACATCGTTAGATTATGGTCCATCCTTGATCCGAGCTCTTTGCTCTGGGAATAAGAACCACGTGCGTGTCACTTACTAAACCCTATGTTCCAGCCTATCAGGAGGCGCACATCCATATTGTGTTTCTAAAAGTCGATAAAAATCAATTGATTAACCTCTTTTATCTCCATGACTAGAAACTCGCTGATCATTTTCTGTTTGGCTGCAATACGCCAATAACTGTTGCTTCTTCGGTTACACATACTCTCCTCTGGTTACCCGTACTTGGGCTGCCTTTTCAAACAAATCGGTTCTCAACAGAGAGATGGATGTAGCAATGGCATCTGTCTAACATACCTTGTGCGTTCTCCCGAAGTCCCATCAACCTACTTGTTCCCGCATTCCAAGCTAGTTTTTTGGTTTGTTGGAATGTTCACCGCTGCCCCGTGACTTCTTTGTTGTCATCTTATGATGAGTGTGCGCAATCCCACCAGTTGAGTAGGTTTACGAGTCACTTGGAGTGCATGAGTAACCTGTACGTGAGTTTACATCGCAAGTCATCAGTCAAAATAGTTGATATCATCGAAATGCGATGGAAGTAATTTCATTATATTGCACCAAACTAAAAGCTGTCCATCTAGTTATCCGATAATAAACTAGATTAGATCAGCAGACATTTCACTGAGTACTGTCTAAGTGGGACGATTTCAGCTTATCCTCATCACAAAAGCGAGTACTGATGAGCAAGTCGCCAAGCGCAAAACCCAAAAGGATAAAATGCTGTTTCAAATTGCGTCTTTGTTATCTCAGGATTAGTGAGGGATTAGCATAGCTTGCAGAAGAACATCTCTCTTAGCTTTGGTAGGTTTCCTTCGGCATGAGCAGTGTAAAGCAGAGTGATGTAAAAATCAATTCCTGGGTATCTGTAGCAGTTTAAGCAATCGACTCAATACGCATAGTTGAGGAGACGTGAGGCAAGGTTTTATCGAAGGAGTGACTCGGAGAGCAGTTTCATGAGGCAAGTTGTAGGCTTATAGCATGTTAGATACGACTGGGCTTACTTACCATATGCGTGCAACCCCCCTGCCCACGCTACACTTTGCACGCTTCTACAAAATCGAACTGTGCAGTGTTCCCTGCACGTGGGTGCCTTTCAATGGCGCACGCACCATCACATAGGCGGCCATAAATGTAAATCTAGTAATGTAAATATAGTGATGGTGTGGTTTTCAACAAGTGTCGCCCAGTCTTCAGCCAACTCCCAAGTTTCTGTAGCATTGTCAGATCCAGAGCATTGTCTAAAAATAAAAACAAAAGAAGATCCCGGTCGACCGACTGCGTTTGCGTCCGATTCTATGGCAGGAATTCTCACTTCTGGAGCATCCTGTCTGTTACTTTAACCTAAACAGACTAACTTTGGCAATGAATGACTCCGTAGAAGTTGTAATTATTGAAGTTGAGGTGAAACATGCCAAGATAGGTTATATGAAGACAAGCCGTCAGCATGCTTGTCTTTCGCAGTCAGACTAATTCTGCATGCAGTACTGTACTGCTGTTTTCTCAGGCGGCCACTCGCAATATTGGAATAAGTTAAATTCGAGTCCGGAAGGTCATTCGCCGAAGTAGAGTTTTGCGCGTTCCGACTTAAACTTACACTGGAAACACAGGGCAGTTCTCTTCCCCGACTCAGAACACCAGAGAAAACGAGACGGGTTTGCTTTTGATCGCTCGTCAACCCTTATTTCACTCGGAAGATAATACCAAGATAACAGCTCACGTCATAGAATTTCAAAAGATTGGAATCCCACTGATGTTTTGTTAAGGAGTACTTAAATGAAATGACACTGTTTGACTACCAATCAGAGGCCAGAAGCCGAATAGGCAAAGTTTCGACCGAATCTGTCCTATATGACAAATCTGAACACCCTCAAAGGCAGCTCATAGTGCCCTGGACTGAGTAGACAGATTTCATGTGTCTCACACCCGGGGCAAGAACAACCTCGATGGCGCCCTTATATGATCGTGCGTGCGCGTTGGTGATTTCGGATTTTTTAGGGGCCCGCGAACTGTGTTTGATGGAAAGGTAACTTTGTTGCAAAAATGTACACAATCGGTATGTTGGAAAATTTTGAATAACTGGACGGTTCGAAGATCATTCGTACCCGGCATAAGAAAAAGTGACGTTAAAACTGATCTTTGAGGGACCACAGCATTACTAGGTGAAAGCGAAGTCTATTGCCATCTCGTCTTAATGTACTAGAGTTAAGAGAAGAAATAATCAACCATGCAACCACCTTAGGAAGAAGAGCTTTTAGCGCAAATTCGTCCGTTTAGAGCGACATGAGCGTGAGGGCACCGAAAAGAAGTGAAGAAAATTGTTCGACCTTAGACTTACCTCTGCCTGGATGCGAAATAGTGAACTAAACAGCATCGAACCTACCAGGATTTGTCTTACGTGCAACTTGGAAGGGACCAGCAATGGAGAAGATCACTGGGTACTATCCTTCACATACTTTTCGTTGAAACTTCTGAAGAAACAGTGGGACCATAGTTTGTAGTCACTTTGGGAATGGGCTTAGAGTGACTGGTCCTCCAATGCACTCAGGCGTATTGAAACCGAAAGAGACATTTCCAACGCGTCTTCACTCGAACAAATGAGATTTTCCGTCGACGGAATAAGTGTATAGAATGCTCACGAGATTTCAAGCGGGTTTTGCCATTTGAAAAGAGAGTGGGGCTAAAGAGATTTGGATATCGAAACTTTACGTTTGAGGAATCCGAATCCGAACAGTTAGCATGTATTCCAGGCGTTCTCCCGCAGACAAACTTAATGCGCACATCGTTCGATGAATCTAGGCCCACACGTTCAGACACCAAAACACCTTAGGATTCCTTTGTTCCTTATCGTTTCCGTGAGCTGATTGCGTTTACGATAATATCCCCCCCACATCTTTAAGCGTGGTTCATTTTTCTTCGATCTGGCATTGATGTTTGCACTCAGCCAGTCATCTACAGCACTTTGATGATTCGGAACACGGGACAGGTTCATTACTTTTACTTTGAGCGAACGGACGAATTCTCAGAAAGATTTTACAACGAAATTTATTTCAATAGTGTTGAAGTCCCGGTTCAAAATCTGATGAAATGACTAAAGACCAGAACATGCGTTAAAGGATAGGCTCTGTGAGTGGGGATTAAATGGCGGCACCGATTCAGAAGGCACGCGATGTTGCTATCAGTAGAGGCTTCGAAGTTTGAGAGATGATTAGTTGAAATCAACCGCTTCTCATCTTTTCTGCATATCGCGAAGTTGACGGGACTACTGTCTTACTAGGTTTTCGCCAAAACAAGTCTGTGGTTTTGTATCCATACCAATCGATCGTGTTGTTAGACAGATATCCTCACATTAGGTAAAGGCAGATGTAACACAATTCACCGGTCTTATACGTTCACTTATTTTTTGCTCATTTGGCACACACATACCAACCGGTTCATTCTCTACCCTTATTTACATAGTTTTAACATCTCCGACGAAGCCACTAAAGCATGTCAATCGTTGGCTGCACAATGTTCTTCGAAGCATACCAAATCTCTTCAGGTAGGTGTGTGTGTGTGGGCGGGTGCGTTTTGTGCTCGTTGGTTTCGTTCGGTTTGCTGATCAAGCTGTGCATTTTTTGTGGTCCCCTTCGTATGCATTATTTACCTAAACTGGGTTGCATAATCCAAACCCCAAAGTTCCTGGCAACCGATCTTGCAGAATGACGTTTTTGTTTTTGCTGTCAATGTTCAGTGTTGTGGTCAAAACACTACGCTGGTTCTTAACTCTCCTGTTCCTTGGGTTAGATGTCCTAGTTTGGATAGATGTCTGATGTGTGAAAACTCAGTACTCTTAGTGTCCTTGGTCATAGACAGTATGACTACGATCGATGGACGCAGTCCACTATTCATAAGGTTCGTGAGAACTCCTCGACAGCCCACGGCCGGTTTCCCCTTCTTGGGACCCATCAGGTAGGCTCAGTCCTCCAGTTTCTGTCAACTTTATATTCTGTTTGAACCCAAACCACAGATTTCGACTTATACACTCGCCTACATATCAATTTCGTTTCGATAGGAGACTCACTTGGAACCCAGCTGAATCTTCCCCTTATGGTGCTCTTAATTGACTGAATGTGGTTTAGCCAGTCGCCTCATGTTTCATTCGGTACCATATTCGAAGTAGATTGTACGGGTATAATACAGCTTGAAACTGAGCTATGGTAGTTGTGGGAAGATGGTGGGAACTTGCTGGGACCTGAGGGGAAACAAAATATCAGGCGTGCATGTACCATGGCGCGATCGGAAGTTGTGTGCACCAAAAGGAATCGTACCTTCCCACCGGTGGTTGATGCTCATGTGGTCCAACTGGTTTCACGGCTGATTTGCGGTTGACCGCCAAGTTAAACGACGTGAACGTTTATGCCGAATGCTCGTACTGACCAAGTACAGTTCATGAGTAGAATGCTCTCTCTGTGCGCCGAGCGTTGCCTCCGAAATGACCGCCCAAGTGTGATTCTACGGAGCTCAGACGACCAAATTGAGCGTTCGTATCTTCCACAAAGATCACAATGTCAGCGCTTCTTGCTTGCCGAATGAGCCTGAATGACTCTCGATAGAGAGTATCCCTCTCAGCATCAGAACATCAGACGTTGTTGTGTCACCTCTGACGCGGCTGCGTGCAGCAGGGGCCTTTTACTCAGCACTAGACTACGTTTTTGAAAGCATTTCGACCGTATTGAATAATGCGCCAGCAGCCACAGTCAATGGTTGGGCGATCGGAGTGTGCGGATTTAGGGCCGACCTTTCCTAATCCGTCCTTCCCCGTGGAGATCAGCATCACTGCTTCCATTAATATGGACATGGTGGTCGTCTTGGAGAAACATTTCACTGCGGCCACACTCCCATCGCAGAGAACAGTACGACTTTACCCTAAGACCACTTCGTAGCACGATTACTCATAGTACGGGGTCTCATTGCTCTTGGTCTGACTGCTCCTTTTAGGTTTCCTGGCATGGTCCCAACTTGTGGAACGAAGTTCCAGCCAGTGTAGCCCACGCGATCGTTGCAGCACTGAGGCTCAATCACGGTAAGGTGGCAGCTCTAGGTCGGCACAAAGAACTCTGGTGGATTTTGAGGGCTTAGGTGATAGCGAAGGCTTACGTTTCACGCAACAGCCGCACCCCTTTTCAGCTGGTTCGGGCAATCGGTTAAAAGATGGGGTAAATATGAAACGGTAATTCACTCCCTCAATCGCCTTCTTGCTCGATGGGCGCTGCCACTTCCAAGGCCAGTTCAGCCAGTCTCCCTCAACACAACAACTGGAGAAACCCAGCGGGTTTGAGTGGAATGCCAGCTCCAGCTCGCCGTCAACAACCGAAATCCAGCGTAATATCAATCCTGGAGCGCGTCGGGGTACCTAGCGCGGACAACCCCGACCCCGCACTCGTCAAGGAAGTGGCGAGATCCTGGTGAACAGTCTGAAAAAATCAAATTCAATTCGATTTATCAGCTATAAAGCATGTGTCATAGGCACATTGGTTCCAGCTGCTATAGTTCCAATCACCGGAAAGTAGGACAGTGCTGCCAAGCCCTGGTGGCGATAGCATGTTTGTGTAGTTTGGGGAACGAAGTAGCCACTTATTGAAGGCGATAACTTTGATACCCGAACGCCAATGACTGTGCGATTGGGCCATTTCTGCTGGTGTTATTAAGTATTGATGAGATCAATCCCAGGGTCCCCATCCAGGGAGGTGGCAGTTATCTACCTAACTAAGTTCACTGGTTAATTCTTTCATACTCCGTTGCCACCGTTGTCCACCTCTCGGTGCCATTGACGGTCAAACTGATGTCACTTCGGCGCCATAGGTGTCAGAGGTTGACAAAAGCTGCCCTGCCTTCTCGATTCGAGAAGTAATGGCATCTCCAGCGAGTCTACCTGAACTTATACAACTGTCCAGGTAAAAAATTTTTTCTATCACGTCGATCGGCTCGTCTGCAAGCTTGGGCTTGGGTTCAGTCCAACCCAGTCGTGTTGGAGCACTTCACACTTTACAGGTGTGAAGCGCATACCAACGTACCGCAGAGGATTTGGACCCGAGTGTCAGTAATGGGTAATGACACTGACAGAAATGACCCAATCGCGCAGTCACTGCCGATCATGCATCAAAGCTATCTCCTGAAATGCGTAAATACCAAGCTCATGAACTAGCGAAACATGTCGTCGACTCCAGGACTTGGATATATGTCTCACACTCTTCTACTTTCCGGTGACCGAAACTGTAGCGGCTGGAACCAATGTGCTTATGGTACCCGGTTTATATCTGATTAACTGGTTGATTGAATTGAATGCTTGTCACGTTTTTTCTTCCCCAAATGAGTGAATCACGTGGCTCCCAGTTACGATAGCTGGTTTAATTTGCACTATCCTGCTTACAGGCCCATCTTTAGTAAACAAGAAAGTTTGTGCCAGGTATCAAGTTGGCGTACATTCTCACACCTTTCGCTAATCAGCAAGGTGAGGAATACAGTAACAGTCCATTTTGGCGCCATTTTACTCTTGATAGTGTAGCTTCAGTATATACTTCAGTGGTTTTTCACAGTCCCTGTATTTTCGTCAACGTGGCTGTAGCAAACTTCTCAATTTTCGAAGTACTTCAACTTCACTAGGTTACCTAGTTCTGTATGTGAGGACATCCGAAAAATCTTCTGTGTGTAACCTCTGCTATCCTTCTCTCAGAAGCTGACAGCCTATCTGAATTATGGATTTTCTACATTTTTCCTCTATCATTGCCTTTTTGGCGTCTTGGTTTCAATTGAAGTGGCGCTAGACTTCCGAAACCCAGACGTACTCAAAGAATATGAATCCCGCGTACTTTTTCAGTCGATGAATTGACCCGGGCAGATTTGTTCACAACTTATATCACTCTTCTATTGTTCACAGTCAAGTGAATTGGCGAAGCTGACCAAGATCTGCTTTGAGTTGTCGTCTTCGGCACAAGAGAAGCGTGAGCAGCTGGAAGATTTCTTCGCCATTCTCTACGAATACCATCCAGATCTTTTGAGGTCCGTGGTTCAGTCTACAAACGAACAAGTATGTTCCCTCCCTTTCGACACACAATCATTTCATATCATTTTGGTTTTCACGAAAGACTCAACTGAATCTGTCATACATGATATTCTTCCCTGCTTGCTTTCCTAAAGTTTAAACTCTTGGGCTACCCATTTTAGCTCACAACTCGTTCTAAACCTAAAAGATGCTGCAGTTCATTCTGATCTCTTCAGGATGGTAGTTAGCCTGCTTCATTCTGCTTTGGGTTGTCCCGAACTCTACCATTACATTCGATTTTCTTATATATGCGTTTGTATTTAACGAAATGAGCAAAACTTCCTTATATTTAATCGGATTCGAACATCTTTCGCTCCCTATAACCCTGCCCAGCTTGTCACTCTTGGCCTCACTAGCTGTATTGTTACCCCGTACGTAGAATAGGGTTATCTTATCCCGCGTTCCATCGAGTTAGCTCCAGGATATTTTATGGCAGATCCCAACGCTGACGAACGCAAGAGATTTGCCACTAAAATGAAAGCTGACTACTACCAACCCTCTGTCCACAGCCTTAATCATCCATACCAAATTCACCCGTCGATAGATGAAACAGCGTACTCGCGCATGTAGCCCATATTGTGGAAAATATTGTGGAGGATGTTTCGGTTGCAGTCAACCTACGTTGTGATTTCTTTTTAATTGTCTTCAAAGTTCATGCCATCGTCCACCACCTTTTGACCATATTGCTGAAGTTTTATCGTGTAACTGCTTCAAGCCATCCTCTTGTCAAATGGTGTTCTTCCTCGGGCACCCACTGTACAATAGCGACCGTTTTGGTTATACTCGTCAGTTGCTGCTTCAAAGGGTTTTTATTTTCGTAATGCACTACTCATAAGGTTGCTGAAAATTTGTCGACAGTCCACGACCGGTTTCGCCCTTCTTGAGTCTCATCTGGTAGGCGCAGTCCCCGAGTTTCCGTCAACCTTATGTTCTGTTTGAAACCAAACTTCACGAAATTAGCGAAATACACTCATTTTCAAACTAATTTGGTTTTGCCGGAGACTCACCTGGAACCCAGCTGAATCTATCGTTTATGATGTTTCCATGCAACGTTAGGTTCCACTGGACACTTGACACTCACCACTCATTATAGCTCATCTACGGTTCTAACTTATTTTCACATTTGCATTTAACGAGTAGATGGCTTCCATGCATACTGGCAGTGAGTGCCGCTCGGTGCTTCGTAATTTTCCAGCGTAATTGAACAGGTTACTCCTTATTCTGAGCAGATCATGGATAAAGGAAGTCGTTACTAAATTGTCCAAGACCGTGGTTTTCATGCTACTCTTTGTGGGAAGCTTAGCAAGAGGTTGATTGACGTCCGTTTCACGTATTGTTTCATTAAGTATCACCACATCCCTCGGCGAATTTAAAACGTGTGCCTGTATCAACCATGTGGAGGTATTTCGAAGAATTTGTTGGCTCTAAGGCTCTAAGCACTTATAAGACGTGCCTGCAACCCGGTAGACTTGACCTCAAACACAAGTAGAAAGAAACCGTTTTGTCGATGCATTCCAATTGATTTCATCTGTTCCTATTGATGCTATTTTTCCAATCCCAAGGGTGACACCTGTCTTCACCTTGCTGTCGGGCATGGAGCCTGGGATGTTGTCAACCTTATCCTAGATTCTGGTTATGCAGAGCCAGATAAACTGAACCGGGCCGGTTACTCACCTGTCATGGTCGCATCGCTCGGAACGGTAAGTTTAGATGCATCTTGCTACCATCTGCTTGTCCTGGGTATCTTCACAAGTTTTAAAAGTCATTTGGGAGACCGTATGAAGTAGATTTCTGGTAGATGTGGAATAGACCCACAAAATGGCTATGTCTTGTTCGCATCTGTCTTGAATTCAGCGAGCGTTGTCCGCGTGAAATAGTAGGTATAATTTTGGCAATAGCTGTGTATTTTCACTGTCAATTTAAACACCATGGGATACCGTTTGCCCGCACATTTTCCTTTTTGTCACGTGGTCTTTACACATTCCAACTCTCGGTCAGTTCACGCATGCATGGGAGAGGATTGCCAGTTAGCTTTTGGTCAGGTACTGGCTTATTTCTAAATAAAATGTCTGATTACGTTTGTCAACCCCTTGTCAGGGGACTACTTACATACCTAGCTTTCATGCAGTGACTCCCTGACACATGCCTATTATGCTCCTTTTTTCAGCAATCAAGTGCATTTGCAATGAGCCCTCTTGACCGCCTGTTCTATATGGGAGACGTGAATCTTCGGTCGAACGCCGACCCACAACTCACTCCTCTGATGTTAGCTGCACAGAACGGATCGTTGGAGGTGCTCCACCTACTGCTCAAGCATGGGGCCCTAATAAACATGCAAGACATGGCGGGCAACACAGCTCTTATGTATGCCATACAGCAAGCAAACCACTCTGTAATTAGCTCTCTCTTGAGTTGTCCAGATATGGATCTTCGGCTGTGCGACAATGTGAGTGCTTATTTTATTGTACTGCCAAGTACCATTTTGAACTCCACTACTGTCGGATAATTGCTGGAAACAGGCAGATTAGTCTAGAAGTATGTTTACGAAAAGCACCGAGTGTCAATCAGTGGAGTGCTGACTAATCTTAAACTCCTAAACCACGTAAAGGCTAAAGACGAACGTGATTATCAAAGTTACTGTCGACTCAAATTGTTTAGGCAACACACTCTACTAAGTTTGTTCGCATCAATCCGAAACAAATGCTTCGCAGATTTTCAAAGAAATCACGTAACAGAGTTTCCACACAGCATCTCCTCCACATCTGTATTGTCTGCCAAAGTCAATAAATCCGACTGTTCCATCCGACTGCCTTCTACTTCCCAAACAACTATAGAACTGATTGAGTTGGTTAGGATATCATCATCGTCCTCGTGTCTATACTTTTGTGTTTGCATTCTGTCACCTTGAGCAAACTAAGTGACTAATCAAGACGAAGGTGGAGTGGACCTGTAAAATGAGTGAATCAGTATTTCTCATTTTTCTCCATCGGGCCCGTTCCACCAATCTCACCAAGTCCATTCCGTCACCTGATCAGCCTCGTTCTGTTACAGTTAGCTGTCGTGCGAATTGATTGAATGTTGCGGTTCACACTGTAAAATATTTCTGTATCTGCTATTTCGCCTATCGCATTTCGCGAGAACTGTTAGGAATGCTTTAGCTAATCTGTTCTCTTTGTGCACTCCATAGAGATACGTATATGCCAATCTGTAGGCTAGGTAGACGTATAACATGTCACTTCCCAGTCTTTGAGGTGGGTCTTGTGCATAGTTTGCCTCATTCTCCACTGTGCTCAATCGACACCCATTCTCGCCAAGTTCACAGCATTCCATCAGCATGTGAGCTAGCACTTCTGTCGAAAATTCAGCGCAGTTGATCAAGCGGTATCACACGTATGGTTGTATCCTCTCTTTGATCTTTACTTCAGTTGCTTCTCGTGCTTCCAACCAGTTAGGTAAATTCCAACTGCAGACGCTGCGTTCAGTCCAAATTTCTAAGAACTGCCGCTCGGTGGAATCTTAGTAACAAACCATGGATTCATTTATACCGTTAATTGAAAACACTGAGACTTCCTAATTATTGCTTGGTAATCAATTTATTTTTGCCAGATTATTCAGTAGTACCGTGCGGTTGAATCTCAGGCTTCCGAAACTTGCTTTAAGCTACATGTCTCAAGATACAAGGTCGTAGCCCTAAAAACCGAGAATTTGTGTAATGGGGTGAACGGGGCTGTTTTGACGCCCCGTGTGGTTGATATTGCTTCTTCAAGCCTGTCAGTCTAGTCACTTGTTTTGGTTTAGCATGGGCGTTTGTGGTTGGGGAATCTCTTCGCTTATTTCATGGTTTCATACTTGAATGATGGTGAGACTAATGCATCAGTGGAGTAAGTGCTTAAGATGGGCCGTTGGGTGAGCTGTTGCACCACGAAACTTTGTATGCCAACTACAATTTTCAGGTCATATAGCTCAGGCGAAACTGATGTGTGCACTAATGGTTGGACAGACAAAGCAATGCATTCAGATGAAACCTTTAGGTGGCATTGATCAAACTCTGGAGTAGTGGTGACCCGTTTCGGTTTGCCGAACGCAGTTATGCGGGACAGTTCTCTTCCAACCGCTTTCTCTGATTGATGATTTGCTTTTTGGTGTTCAGCGATCAGTTCGATTCTTCTAACGGTTGATTTATTCATGGTGGTGTTCCCAAAGGAAATATACTTGTAGAGTTACCCTACACAAAGTTTACAGTCTATTCGACATGCATTAATAGTGAGCCGACTGTTAGCATGTCCATCGGATGTGTCGTATCCTGTAGATTTCCAAGCGGCTATAAAGGGAACCACGTAAATACCGGCTAGGAAATCGCGAAAATCTTTACTTCGAACCTATTTCCAACGAACGCTTTCAACGTAAATGTTTAAAATGTGGGATGAATTAGGAATCCCATGTTCTCACGCTTTTCTGATACAAATACAAGAACGTTCCACTTCTGTTGTTTCCTTTTGGTACATTTCCATAACCATCCCCGGCCTTCAGAATGAGTTGTCTTCACTGTAATAGCATGTCTCTTTTGAGGAGGTGTAAGAACTCTGTCCAATAAAGTATCATATATTTCAAAATGTAGATTATGTTGGCCATTGTTTCGCTCCCCGTTTATAAGCAATCTTAATACGAATGTTTCATTGCTGATTGAGATCGAATCATCGGTGCGCCTTCAATCTTAATCAACGGCTAGCTATGCAACCTGAAGTACTAACATTTTTTATTAGCAAGAGGTATTTTCTTGTCGCGGCTTTGGTGAGCTTTGTAGGCGCTTGTGACAAGCTGCCTATTTGGTATGTGTTCAGAATACCGCTAACAACAAAAAGGAGTCCAACTGACTGGTGTTCTCAGCTGCGTGAGAACTTTTAGCGACTTTAATTCGCGTACATCAGGAGTCTGTTCCTTATTATTCCATCATACAAGGATCAAGGGTTGTACCCGTTTGTTGCTGCTGAACTGAACAGATTTAAATTCGGTAGTTCAAAAAGCAGAGATTGCCCGAAAATAGACCAGCTTCCCATCAGCGGTGATGTGTGTGATCATCCCCTAGGGGAGGCCTTGTACGGGATCGAATTGATGCAAATATCAGGATGTTACCTACCTACCCGGTGAGCCCTGAAATGAGAAAACTGGTAATGGACCATCGAAGAGGTTTCATCAATCTTCTACGTAATCGGTATCTAAGAAACCGAAGGCCCTCTTTCTCCGTATCGTCACAAAATCGGGTTATTGTGCATCCAATACTGTCATTTTTTTGGGTTCCTGTTAACTTTCAGTTGCTGTTTGGTGCACTAGAAACAGCCTACTTGCTACGTGACTCCACAGTGTGTGTTTAGCAGGAGACTTTCACTTTTCACTCATGTAATCACTTATTGTTTTGTTCTTCACCCGTTTCACCGTTCGATTCAGCGTGGGGACGATGCCTTGGCCATCGCCATGCGCCTGGAGGATAGTCGTGTTATTCACATGATCAAGTGTGCACTGGAGGCTAACAGAGTGAGTTCGGTCGTTTTTTTGTAATTTTCAGTTGTACACATGCTCCTCGACCTTTTAGTCACTCTGGTCGAATACTGGGTAACTACATCAATGGCCTTGTCTTTGTGTTTCTTCAAACATTGGTCGACACGTATTAGTAATCACCCCCCCCCCCCCCCC
>NW_008751939.1:473120-478203 GCF_000715545.1 Opisthorchis viverrini
TTCATCATGGTGTGTAGAAATGCCCTCCGGCACTACACTTTCCCAAGATAATACATTTGTTTCGCCTAACTGGGCGCCGTCCGAAATCGCCTCCTTCATTCTATTTAAGTAATTTCTATTCAGAGCTGCACGTGACCCCTAGGTTGATATGCCTACAGATTGCTTATCACGTGTCTTGTACTTTTGATGCCCACCTCTGTTCTCGTCTCACCCTTTGTTTCTCATTCTGTACTCAAATCTCTGCGTTCGACCAAACGGAAAATCGACAATGTCAGATATGGCTAGTTATGGATGTGACATTACTGGCTGGGCAGTCGCACCGTACTACTTCCGAACTCACAAAGCACTTCTTTACGCCTCGCCTCTCTGCAACACTTCACCCGTTTAGAGTCCACTGTGTCGACGGTCAAGCGCTAGCAGTTGTTTACGGTTCTGCGTTTGGAGGGATCAATTTCCACAATAACGGAATACGTCTCCTCTTTCAATTGTACATGCCGCATTTCGGCTTTAGGAGAATTTGTTTCTGACGCCCTAGTCCCGCAAGTCCGTAGATGTTTCTCGTACTTCGGTAATGCGCGCACTGGTTTCTGCTAATCGGCTGCTCAGATAGGTAAGGCGGTAAAAAATACTCAACTTCTTGAAGTTCGAATGATTGAAATTCCTGCACCTCTTAGTTGCAAAACACATGCCAAAGCAAAGGGTCACCCAAGAAATTCTATGAAGGAGAAACTGCGCCGACATGTGGTCGTCAAACAACGGAACATTATCGTCTTCACGGTCCGATTCTGTGGGTGTGATTTTGATGTCTACATTATTGACTATATAGAATTTACATTTTATGATAATACCGATAAATTAACCGTACAACAGGGCCTCAAGAAGGCGTCCTTGGGGGAAATATAAAGAAGGGTTGACCCATCTACGGAGTCAAAGACTCCTTTAACCTAATATGAAGGTGAGATCAATTCGTTCCCTAACCTGTCGCAACTTTGTTTTATGCTCTTAGATTTGCACTGGACGTGTCGATGTTGGGCGTTGCAATTTTATTGAGGCGAGGAGTCGCATTATAGCAGATGTGGGATTTATATCTCTTCGGCTGGAACAGCCGTTTGCTGTACTTTTTTTATTAAGTGATACGATAATTGGTTGACCCTAGTTGACTGGATTCCCTTTTTGTTCGGAAGTGAGTTTACTACAATCCACTGGCAGCGCCCCCTCGATTGGTGGTCAAGCGTTTAAAACCTCTTTAAACAATTCGTCGAACGTCGTGAAGCTTATATCAGAGATGGACTAAAAATGCGCCTTCGGAGGCGCACGATCGGTATGCACTCACCAGTGTACTGGATAAAGAAGCAACAAGTTGATTATCAGTGTTCGAAAATTAACTGCTATTCAACTCTTTGGAAAACGAAGTATATGCTACGCCTAGACAGAGGTCATGACGATTGGTTAAGTTTGAGTCAAATAACGGATCTCCATGAGAACGTTTTATTTCTGTCAATATACACTAACAAAAGAGTTTATTCAGTTTTCAAGGAAATATTTGAGATCACCCAGCTTCAGGCATATTGTTTTTCGTTGGATTGATGTACAGTTGCAGTACACCGAAAGCTACGTGGAACAAGGCTTCAGCTGAGTCTCCTGGCTAACGCCTTAGTTGTGGGCAAGTGGTGAATCATTCGTGTGGGTACTGAGCCATCCAAACAAACTCACGTGTGGTTCATTCACTTGAAATCATGGAGTGACACATTGTTTCACGTGGTACGTACACCTAGTAATTCCACATGTCTTACGTTTTCGGTACCTCCGAAATTGTATCTTCTCAGTCTCTCACATTTGGCGCACTTCCTGAAGATCCCGGCTTGTACCAAAAATTGCCAGTCTTCCTAATATGTGAGCTTGTTCATTCATCTGTGCGGGTCATTTGTTACCTTCTTTGTAGGGTTTTCTTCCCTTTTTCCACATTTGACTTTCCTTTTGTTTGCCATCAAAATAAACCTACAAGTACTGATCGCTCTGAAGCTGCTCGCACTCAGATTCGATCAATATGCAAAACGGTTTTCTGTTATCTAGCTCAAATCCTATTCTTCTTGCCATTTGGAGTATATGTGGCCCTCTCGGACTTATAATGTATGTTTCGTTTGTCATGTGTTAGCAACATCAGATATGTAATGGGTGAATTATCTTGAATGTATAACTTCGATTAGTGTTCCCTCTATACCAATTTTTGGGGACTTGCTTTTTTAGAACAATCATTTAATTCACATCACGATACACGTGCAAATGTATCAACGTACCCCTCACATATTATCGTGTTTGTGCATCCTACATATCAATTAACCACTACATATGATTGCAAAGCAATCCATCCCACTGCTGTTAGAGTTTCATGTTTCTTCCGATCAGGTTCTTCCCTGTTTTTTTTTGCACCGTTAAGTGCATCCTAGAATCCCACACAGTGATCGACCTATGGGATACCTGATTTGACCAACCCTTTGACATAGCGCCGGTGTTCATACGGCGGAGAATATGTTGGACGAACTCTAACAAAGCCATTATGTTTCCCGAGTGTCTCGTTCACCCTTCGATATATGGTTCTCACATGTAGATCACTGCTTATTCTCACATTCGGTTTTCCTGGTAATGACAGCAAACACCCGTATTATGTATGTGCAATCATCATCATCAATTATGTTTCGTGTCTCGTTCACCCTTCGATATATGGTTCTCACATGTAGATCACTGCTTATTCTCACATTCGGTTTTCCTGGTAATGACTGACAACACCCGTATTATGTATGTGCAATCATCATCATCATCATCGACAGCATGACATCAGTGTTCAACACCGATGCTTCACTGCCGTACAACCATGACTTATTTGAAAGCCTTATTGTGAAGAAAAGAATAAATTTGGGTGGGGGAGGGACTTAATGCTAGCTTAACACAATCATTCCGAGGTGCCTACACCTCCAGACATTCACTCAGGCAATCTGGACAGAAACTGACAACAAGAACGCCACTGACATCGGTTGGCACCCATATCTTGTAGTGTCTCCAACCAGGCACAGTGAGGATCATGCGGTCCCCTTCCTGGAAGGCGAGTAGCACCGACAGCACCCAAGTGTTTCGTGATCTCCTTCATACTCTTCTGCCAGATCAAGGGTTGGCCGCCTCTCTACTTTCACCACTCTGAGTTAGCCATGGAAAACAGCACTCTCTTCGGCAAACTATGGTTCGGTATACGCAACACATGTCCCAACAAACATGGCTTCTGGCGCTGGACACATTTTTCAGTGGAAGTACCCGTTGAACAACCGGAAGCTCGCATTCTACTTACCTCATTACGGATTCGCCGACACCAACCCACACGGGCTATGATTCTGACCTTACCGTGGTGTGGCGGTTTGTGTACCTCGGAGACCCATTGAGCTATACTGGGGGGTGTCCGCGCGACACTCACAAAGTCTCTCATACCAGGTTGGTCAATGGT
Organism: Opisthorchis viverrini; assembly: GCF_000715545.1. Taxonomy (NCBI): domain Eukaryota; kingdom Metazoa; phylum Platyhelminthes; class Trematoda; order Opisthorchiida; family Opisthorchiidae; genus Opisthorchis; species Opisthorchis viverrini. Next base: position 476,614 of record NW_008751939.1, read on the forward strand.
TAGAGGTCTGACGAACACAGTCTCCTGGTCCTCCAGGTTGGGGGTTGGAGCATGTATGGCGACTTGTTCCGTAGAAAAGGTAATGCATTTGCATTTCCCCGCCAAACACCGCTGCCTTGCGGTTAGGCTTTTGAGCCAAAGGCTTTGGTTGATGACCCTAATCGTCCTCCTGTCTAGGTGTGGGCGCCTTGGCAGTATCCCAGCCCTCGTACAAAAAAATACGGCAGTGAAGCATCGGTGGCAACACTGATGTTGCTGTCTTTGGTGATGATGATGATGATTCTTAAGCAACGGTTGTGGAACACCTGAAAACGCCTCAGTTCCGCTGCTCAAATAGACCAAGTCTCACAGCGTTACAACAAAACAGCCCGTACTGTACCTTGATACACACGTCCCTTTGAGAAATTCAGGGATACACTACTCTAACACCATAGGTTTCTCAAATTAGCAACCGCGACCCGGACCTTGCAGACTCGTGCATTGACCCCATATGTCACACTACAGTCAAAACTATTACAACTTCCAAGATACGTAGAAAGCTCCACAACATCCAGTGCCTCTCTCTGGATTGGGAGTGGCATATTAAATGACTTCATGTCCACAAGCGTGACCTTACGATTTTTGGGTGCAAAAGGACGGGATGACTAGTCAGTTCATCCAACAATACCTGCGTCTTTTTTTCGAGGATGACAACGATGTCGTCCGCATATTCGAGATCGACAAGGCTTTCGTCACAGGCTATTTGTACACCAGGGTTTTGGAGACATACCAGCGTTCGTCTCATGATTTCATCGATCACTAAGTTAAAAAGAAATGGAGAGAGTGGGCATCCCTGACGGACACCGCGTTGTGTACGCAAGCTTTTGGAGAACTCGCTGTATACTTTTACACGTTCGGAAGTGAAAGAAAGAAAGAAAGCGTTCAGCTGTAGCACCCTTTCGGTGTATAGCCGCCATGCCACCCGAAGGAAGCACGAGGGCTGGGATACTGCCAGGTTGCCCAAGCCTAGACAGGGGAAGTCGAGTGGTCGGCTTCGAACCACGGACCTTCCGGTCAGTAAATTCGCGCTCTAACCACTTGGGCCATCTCGCCCAAACAAACTTTCGGGGCGTTCCTTGATGGGAATGCTTGTCAAGAAGAACAGACCGGTCAACTGAGTCAAATGCCACCGCATGGCGGCGAAGCACTAGTCACGCCAACAGTCTCGTTACGACCGGGGTCAAGCAGATTCCTGTGTGGTCACCGCATCCGCTACGAGCCTTTTTTGAACATGGGTATCATCGTCGACCCTCCTCAGTTATCTGGGACAGACTCCTTTTTTCCCAAATGTAAGAAAACATATCAGGCAAGCACTGACTTAGGACTTGACCGTCGTCTTTCAACAGTGCGGGTGGGAGGTCAATTGGACCAGAAACTCGGTGGCGCTTGAGAGAACATATGCAGTCGTAAACCTCCAAGGCCGTAGGTGTTCATACGCTCACCGTCCAGGGTTCTACGTCAACTCTAGATGAGTTGCTGCTGGTGGCCACGACAGTTGTTCAAAGTATTCGGCCCACTGGTCGAGGCGTTCTTTACTCTCTTCCGATCCTT
>NW_008751939.1:478506-573185 GCF_000715545.1 Opisthorchis viverrini
AGAATATTGTTGTATGTGCAATTCATGGTTGTACGTGGGCTGGGATACTGCCAGGGCGCCCACACCTAGACAGGAGGACGATTAGGGTCCTCAGTCAAAGCCTTTGGCTCAAAAGCCTAACCGCAAGGCAGCGGTGTTTGGCGGGAAATGTAAATGCATTAGCATTTCTACGGAACAAGTCGCCACATGTTCCAACCCCCAATCTGGAGGGCCAGGAGACTGTGTTCGTCAGACCTCTAACCATTGACCAACCTGGTATGAGAGACTCTGTGAGTGTCGCGGGACACTCCAGTATAGCTCAATGGATCGCTGAGGTGCGCAAACCGTCACACCACCGTAAGGTCCAGTCTCTTCGTGACGGACACCCGTATTGATTGGCTTGCCACTGAATGCAAAACACGGTAAAGCTACTCTTATTGTAGCGTAACTCAGGAAATGTAGGATATCTTGCTGAGACCGCAGCCACCATGATAAGTCACACTGGGGGGCGCTTATTGAGTTCCCAGCGAATAGTCTTCGAGCCGGGAGCAGTAAGTGAGTACGAAGTGAAGGCTTCAAACGAATGAATTATTCAACCTAGCCAGAGCTGGTTTCCTCTCGCTAACTGCCTCCCGTCTATCACTGAGGGTAAGTCTTCATGTCGGTTGATTGTGACGTGCGAAAACTGCATATAAAAATGCCTTCATCACCCTATCAGTGTTCACGAATACAATCCTGAATGTGGTTGTTTCACTAAGGGAGGGAGTTTTGCTCATTTTGAAAGATGTTACTTAATGACAGCTCTTGTGACCATTTTTATGGATGCTTCCAATACTATTTGAGTCACAATGTTCGTCATTTTTACATCTACTTTACCTTTTTTCGTTGTGATCTGAATTGAACGAGAAAATTTGACTCATTGACCCATAATGCAGCAATGCGAAGATGACCGCGTTTTGCACCCTCAAGGGCGATTCAAAAACTGAGTTGATCAGGGACCAGAGAAAGAATGCATGAATCTTTGCATAACACACTCAGGGTGGCGCACCGGCTGGGACCGTTACGTTGCCCACTTCGGTTTGCAGCTGACAATGGTGGTTTATTGTTCTGTGGGCTTTTCTGTCAGGCATACTGCCGTTTGTCATTCTCCAAAGTTGTCCTTAGTAATTCGCGTGTATCGTTTGGTGAGCGAGTGCTTCCTTTGAGACAAGGACAAAGGCAACCTCTTTTCTGCCATGAGGGGTATATAAACTGCAGGCCAAATTGTAGATGGAATAAACAGTGCTGGTTCACTTACACTGAACTCTATGACAACGACACAACTAAGAAGCGGAGATCGTCGGTCAGGCCGGTAAACTGACAGTATGTTAAAGCCTGATTCTACCGCACAACTGGCATCGTATTGCGTCGCACATCTCCATAATTCCAAGCTGAATCTCGATACGTGTGATATTGTGACAGTTTTTCACTGGATGGGTTGTTAAGTCGTTATTTGGTTGTTCACTATGGTTTTGATTGGTCACTCCTGTGTGTTTTTCGGTAACGCGACTATCAACATGGGATCGTTGCGGCTTCCGCAATCGTTTTACCGGTGTATGTCTTGGGTCCGCTTGATTAACATGCACGTTCAAATTGTGCAAGCCTAGTGCGAGTGTTCCCGTCAATCTCACCCATCTTAGCGATACCTTCGCCTTTTATTACCCATTGGCTCGCATCAACGGTTTCTCCCTAACGCTCAAATAGAAATTACTCCGGCACATGACTTACTGTTTCAGTTCCTATTTTCCCTACGGATGCCCTAAGAAATCCTCTTGAGAGTGACTTCTTCCTCCTAGCTTGAGAACCAGATACAATGACGTATGTTGGCCCGTAGAGAGATAGAAGTTGATTGATGTTGAAAAAGTTGTGTCAAGTGCGCTTGTTTCCATTTCAGACAATTTCCGATATATACTTTAGTCAGTTGTTACATCAGGGTCAAGTAGCCTGATAAGCAATAAAACTTCATTGTGCATAATCTGGCTGAATATTGCTGAAAGAACAAACGTTATCCCTGGAAGTGTACGTAAGGAGAGCTCAATAGTTGCCAAATAATTATAAAGTATTCCGGTTTGCAGTATTCCGCTCGTTAGGCGAACTGATTGGTTTCTTGATAAAGTCTGTTTAGAGGAAGTAACTGTTTATGCGGCGAATGTCCTACGGTATCATCCACATTCCATTATGCCTTTGCATTCCCCATAAATAGCTTATTTCTTAGCTTTTGTTAGTCTGCTGAGTACCAGTTAGTAGATAAAATGATTGGCGTAAGAATGAAAACCGTGTTTTAAGGCACTTTGGTAAACAGTTTTGTCCTTTCGTTCGTCAGGTACCCAAATAGTGTCAATACATAAAATCCTATCGCACGTTTTTGTTGGAAGGGGAGGTCTTTGGGATTGGAGGCGTGGTCTCTCAAGAGTTTCATGGAACCATTGTCAAATTGCCTTAAAGGGTGAATGGTCCATTTAGGAATGAACTTATTAGGGTGACTGCCTTGGGTGAGTTGCGAGCTGGCGGGGTCCCTTAGACCTGAAAATCATTAAGAATGCCCGATTACTAGGAGAGTTTTTTCTGAACACCACTGATTAACCATAATGCATCTGTTTGCGCATATGTCTGTTCGACAGGATACGGGATTCTAAGGTTGGATATCTTTTCATTCAGCTTCGCCCTTCAAGAAACCCCATTGTGTTCTCTAACCGCGAATCAGTTTTCACCATTGATTGGTATATTTTTTGCCAACACTTCAATTCCCCGGCGATGAATTCTGCATCATTGTTTTTGTTACCAAGATACAAGCCGTTCATGTGGTTGCTAGACCACTCCTCCAAATTTGAGCTATCTGAAGTACTCAGTATAATTGGCATGACTCTGTGATTCTTAATATGCTAGGTTAAGTGTATTGTACAAGGGTACCTAGGAATGCGTGGAAGACATACAAAAGATCCATTTCGACGGCCTGGAAATACGGATTTCTTTCTGTACAGTGTCTGCCGCTCCATGCTTGTCACTTATCATCTTCGCCTGGACCTTATGCGTGAGATGTGATGCGCGAATATACAATATATGGTGCGCATACTCAGAGGGAGATGTCCTTCTGTGATTTACTATCGGCGAACAGGATATGCCTAGAGATACGATCACCTAAGTATTCCTTTATTCCCACTCGTGAAGACTTTCATTTGTGGCGCGTTTTAAACGCCGGTCGGGTTTTAACCCGTACATTGTCCACATTCATATCCCGTGTTGTAATTAATTGGTTTGTTTGTCTTCCCATCAGGATACACTACATCTCCACTGCTAAGTACATAAAACCGTTTCTGACTTTTGGCCATTCCAGATAAATGAAGACTGGAGACAGAGGCCAAACACGAGGTACGTTGTCAACGTCTTTGTTCTCTCATTCTTCCTATTGTCGCTTTTGCCGTTGCGACCCGCATCCATGGTCAGGACAGCCCGATTGAACTAATTAGTACCAATCAGTAAAAAAGTGCAATGCGTCGAATTGCGAGCAACCAGTGTCCTTGAACTCTCACGCTCTGGAACTCTTCCGAGTTGTCTTTTGTAATCATATGGAAAGTGCATCACTGTGTAAGCAATAGAGCATAATACAGTTCATAATGAAGACTTCATTTTCGCTTACAATAACGGACGCACCTGAAGACCAGATTCGAAAGGATTGTGACTTACAATGAAATCAGCCAATAATGGAACAGTCTTCTTGAGGTATATAGTAGTCCTTGCAAATGATCGTAGGGTTTGATGTTATAACCAAAAACCTGATAGTTGGAACCTTCGCGGCCCATGAGGTATCTTTCCTCAGATAATTGGGAGCGAATTACAGAGGAAGAATCCGCTACATTCGGATAACAATTCAAAGAAACGGGCAATCAACTTGAGGTGCATCTCTCTTAGTCCAATCGAGCAAACCACATACCAAGTAGGGAAAGAGCATGCAGTAGCGAACCCATCAGGGAAGCAATCAGGCCATAGCTGCAAAGAACAAAAGCGTGCCACTCCATCAAAATAATAATAATCGTTCAGCTGTAACACCCTTCCGGTGCCTAGCTGCCATGCCACCCGGAGGAAGCACGAGGGCTGGGATACTGCCAGGTTGCCCAGGCCTGGACAGGGGAAGTCGAGTGGCAGAGGTCGGATTCGAACCACGGACCTTCCGGTCAGTACCTTAGCGCTCTAACCACTTGGGCCATCTCGCCCCACTCCATCAAAAACCCATAGAACATTTTCAAACTAGAAACAGTTGCCGATCCACATAGCGTCTAAGTAATTCACAAGATTGTTTTTTTGGACGACCCATTAATTAACCGTAATACCACCACAGATAATTAACTGCGCTGGATCATGAAGGTTAACTGTCCAAGACTCTTGGTGGCAATATTCTACGCAGACCGTCAGAGGCGGTTATGTATTCCAACAATTATGACCACACCACACCATCATTACAGTGATATCACGTTTGGCAAATAGGAGAAGCTGGATATACATTTCTCCATCATGATTTACGCAAGCGAACTGATGGGATGGTGAATACGAGCAATCAGGTGCGAATAGTCCCGAATGCATTCATAGAACGAATAACTTCGAGATTCGCTTTGCTCTATACTTCTTATCCGGAGTCTTTCACAACCAGTAATGTTTCACAAGCCGTTCATGTAGAAGTGTCAAACAAGTGTGCGAGAATGTCGTGTCTGTGATACCCGTGCCCAAACAGTGTTTTCACCTAGCAGCTGACCAGACCCCTGTACTCACACGCAAACAAAGTGGTTAATTTCTTTCTCAGTCAAATTGTCCTCTCACAAGTGAAAAATAAACTGCTGCGCTGCGTGGCGATTAGCTGAACTAATACGAGAATGCAGCTATCACCTGATTTAGTGGCTCCAACAGCTTCTTGTCTGTGGTAATGGACACAAACAGTCCAGATGGCAAACAACGCGCCCCTGTCGATCTCCAAAGTGTATGAGCTAAGGTCATTGATCTCTCAGCCACCATGGTCAGTACAAAGATATACATGTATCGCGATATCTCGAATATCGTAGCGACTGAAGCATGAGGCGGTCTGGTGCAGTTGCCTGAGAACATCACAAACGAGAGATTCATCTGGGTTCCAGGTGAGTCTCTCGAAAAACCAAATTAGTTTGCAAATGAGTGTGTATTCGCTAATTTCGTGCAATTTGGTTTCAAGTAGAACATAAGGTTGACGGAAACTCGGGGGCTGCGCCTAATTGATGAGCCCCAAAAAGGGCGAAACCGGTCGTGGGCTGTCGGCGGATTTTCAGCAACTTTATGAGTAGTACATTACAAAGATAAACAACGCCGGTTTATGCAGTTAGACGATTGACCGAGTCCTCAACACGACCGCCTTTGTATGCATCTAGTGGTATGGTACACCACTCGTGACTTCTTAGTTTTGAGGCTTTCGTGAAAGCTTCCAGCGAGGAATGTTACATTTTGGCAGGATTTTCTCAGGCACATCAGTCACAACTCAAGTGAATTTCCCACCCTTGTAGAGAACACTCATGAAATTCCAAAAGGTCTCTTTCCTGATGTTTCTACCTTAATCTCGTATATACTTATGGATTGATAAATCTTACAGCGTCACACTGTTCTCAGCTTTGCGTCGAAAATGATTTCATCATAGTCGAGTAAGTCAGCAGTGAGCTCAAGCCTAAGTACACTTGGATAGGAAGCTGGGCCTTCCCATTGCTTATGATGTTGAAATTTACCCACTAAACATCGTGCGCTCAGCACATCCTACTTGAGTATTGATTTGTCATCTGTTTGTTTGCTTTCGTTCAGAGAATATTCGAACCAACAATCCTAGTGAGGTACGGTTGAATCCGCGACGCGTTTCCTACGAGTGCTCACCATTATAGCCCGTTAGATTCTCTGCATAGTTTTAGCTTCCCTCTTGCCCAGTTGATCCCCCTTTTGGTGCGTTGTTCACCCGCGCGGAGTTTCTCACAAATTTGTTTTCGCATCCCTAACCCAACCTATTATCATGCCCGTTTCCCATCAGATCATTGTCTACCGCCACGATTGTCTTTCAGGTACACATGTCGCAAGGATGTTCACGAAATTCTGCGTGATCTGCGATCCACAAGCCTGTGTCCCTCTCGACAAAAAAAGCGGTGACTCTTTTGGTCTGACCTCTTCTTTTGTTTCTTGCGCCACTTGCACTTCAAAGCTGAAAAAACAGGATAGTGCAGCATTGCTGTGTCTACCTGTTTGTTATTTTTGCCTACATTATCTATCCACAGATGTCGAAGATGGGCGATTCCAGTTTCTACTCGATATCATATCATATCAGTGCACCATTTTTTCGCTGCGTTGTATACCGACAACTCACCTTTTTATCAACTAAGTAACTTTTTTCTAGATTTCACTATCCACCGAATTATACTTTGTCTTGTCTGCGCTTTGCACCGTTTATACTGCTTTCAAACTCACGTGGCTTTAGTTAATCTTCTCTTACACCGTTGACTTTTTTACTTTACATTTCTACATGGTGAATGTATCATTAGTAAATTACCGAAGTTATCCATTTTCTTTTTTTTCGGGCTACAGATCTTGGGGCAGGGCTCCCAGTTACCCCCCCCCCATCCTGGAGTTTGCTCATTGATATTATTGCAGTGTTCTGCGGTACTACCCTATGCTCTTGAGGAAAATGCTGGGATCCGTAATAACTCATGGTTTGTTGGCACATAATGAGACTCTCTAAACGGTTCTTACCTATTGTCGTCCTGCTGATGTACGACCAAGCGTAAAAGTTATGGTCTCATCAAACCAAAAGATAGCGAACCTGACGTGAAGCATACTTTTGCTCCGACTGGTACTGAAAATATGGTAGAGTATTGTCAATGGACTCCGTATCCGCCTATACTGCCTGTTTCTTCCGCTATATCGCCGGAGAATTGTGGTCAATCATCGCTGTTGTGTAGGTTATACTGCCTCATCTTTTGCATATGCGATCTGCCTCGCTTAGCTTCTACTGGAGGTGTTTCGGTTTAAAAGTCTGAGTACTTTTGAGTGTTCTTCAAAACCGAGGCCAGTTGTCCTCTATGTGACAAGAGCAATGTGTATCAGGAAAGTGGTGTCGACACGTCACACCGTTAGTGATATGAGCGAGCAGATGGTCAGAAACGATAAGAATGAAAGGATTTAAAGTTCGATATGCTTGAACCGATAGCCAATTACTCTGGCGCTTACCTGCTGATGGGCAGGTCTCAGGCAATGACCTTGGCAATATGTCCCGCATAGAATGTACTGCTCTACTTATTCGGTATGTGGTGCACAATAGTTGGGTCCATGGTATAGATTTAAATGCGACAAAACACTGAAAAGTTCATATTCAGTCATAACATAAGTATACTGTAAGTATAACTTCAAAGAAGACTGAATCAGTTCACTAAGTAGTCATTTAGACTCTACCTGCACCATTCAGACAGGGCGTGAGATAGATCAGGGATTAAGGCGTTAACTTTCTAACTGGAAGGTAGGTGATTCACCTATTGTACTTAGAACCATTGCCAGTGTAACCTACCAAATCAGGTGCCAAACATGGACTAGGAAAGCGATTATAGCACCACACCTAAACATGTAGAGAACCCGCAATATAGAGTCCAGAGCAAGTGTTATGCTTTTAGTTTTCATATACCGTCAAAGGATCACACCCAGGTCCTGGATGGACGTTTCGCTTGTTGCTTCCCTCAGTGTGTGCTACTTTTCGGCTGGACGCGAAATAATAGGAAGTTCATCATATTCGCAGGATTAATAGGATCCCATTTTCTACCATCTATCGGTGAATGACATCTGCGCCTCACTGGAATATCGCGTCGTCTTCCTTTGTGAGTGCTCTTCTGCATAGTTCACGCTCGTCGGCAAACGTGATCAATTTCGCGGTGATAATCACTAGATCAATAGTGTCTAGGAAGCAACGAATTACCTACCTGGCGTCAATCTTCCTTGGCTCACCTATGTTTGTAGTTCGCACAGCATTTTGGCGACCCAGTCAGAGAGGTGACCCGTGTTCCACACCTCTGAAGGGAACATAGCAAAGATACGTGATTAACTTAAGTGATTACTTCGAAAAACGAATGAATTACGCAGGGTATCGGTGTATTCCACCGATGACGATCGCGTTGTTGATGCACAAACTTATTTGCCAATTATGCGTAGGCCGAAGAGGTCCTTGCCCGTAGGCATGTCTCAATTTACCTCCTGACGGCTTTTCCAAACAACTTGCCAATCAAACATACACAGCGATGATTCCACTAATCTTCTCTCGAGAAACGTATTAATTATTGTCTACCGCCACACTAGTGGCAGCCTTTTGCAACCTAACAACGTCCCGAGCGAGCACACTGTCGGGTTTGCGATAATGGGAGCTAGTTTTCCTTTGGAAATATGTATCCATAACATGTGCTACAGGTTGAGTCTGATTTGTGTCATGTTTTCCCATCTGTTGCAAATCCACGTTGGTGAAACGGAACGAAGGAGGCGGCAGACGCTCCGGTACCTGACATCCCTTCACCGCCCCATGTGATCATGAACAGTGCATCCTTCTTTCTACGCAAATGGGTCCATTCCGCACACATCACATAGTGCATTTCCTCAGAGGTCTGCAGTCAACCCACTCATATCTCCATTGCTTATTTGTATATAACATCACGGTCTGACTTCTCGCTTCTGATTAAATGGCGTGAATGTCAGTGGCAAATTGTGCAGTCAGTCTGTTTTATTAGAGCTGGCTTTGTAGTGATGTTGTTCTCCAATGTTGCCTAGAGGGCGTGCATAATACTGCAATTGATCCCCTTTTTTTGATGCGAACCAGTTTCATCTGAGCCTTACCACTCCCTTACCTGAACACCTTGTCTCTGCTTCGAAGGCTGCTTCCCACGGGTTCGAACTGGTTGGAATAAATGGGCTGATAAATCCGTAGCCGTCCCTGGTTTCTTCGTGATTTCAAGTCTGCGTCGTTCATGAGCTTGACGGCTTCAGGGAATGAGACGCAGTCTCTGTCGCCCTTATCCTAATTTCCTACAAGATGTGATTCACACGGATAAAACTGTGGATCAAGTTTCCGAAGAAGCTTGCAGCCACGGTTGAATCATCACTATAATGTCTCATAAAACACCAAACCTCAGTGAAATACACTCAAGCCCAAGGACGACCAGGACTACCTCTTGTATTCAAGCATCCACGACATGGTATATAGGATCAAGGCTCTTTCTCAAGTTTCCCGGGTCGGTTTTGTCCTTGCCGTTCAGCGGCTGTCGTTCACCTGAAAGGCACAAGTGAAAAAGGATATAGCACTGCTCTTTAAGTTCTCAGCGCGTGACAGTATGCTTGCGAGCGCAAGGACTTATATAAATAAGTGTCTAATAATACTTTGAACTGGGTTCTAGAAGGAGCACGGACAACCAACGCAGGAAGGTTATTCCACACAGCTACTACCCGAAATGAGGAAAAAATTTTCCTGATGTATCTGTGCTTTCCGAGCTTGAAAATCTTCTTACCATGTCCCCACCATATGTTTGCTGTGTCAACGGTGAGAAAACTGTTTGCCAAGCTTTGTTTAAACATGGCATTATTAGGAACTGAGTCCCCTTATAGGTGACGATACTCCAGGGGAAAGAGGTGAAGCACCGCGAGACGCGTTTCGTAGTCCACGGATTTGAGGCTGACAATTATTTTCGTAGTGGCTCTCTGGACACGCTCAGTGAGCGTTACGTCCTTCGTGTGTCCTTAGTTGGTTGGCATTTTCAAGAAGCCTGAAGCCTTAACCTGGGAAGCATCCAAGGAATTCTAAGCTGGCAGATATAGACTCCCCTTCATGTTATCAGCACTCACTTAAACTGCTGTTGCCTTCTGATTAAAACGGGTGACCTTTAGCATTAGATGTTTCCGATATCGCATTGTCTGATTTAGCCGGACCCGTTGCAGAGTAATTTAGGAAACAATGGTCCTCTGCTCATGGAGTCCATGTTGGTTTTTTTTTGTGTGGTAAGCTCGAGACTCTGAAAGACCGTAATCTACACAAGGAGCCAATAGATACCAGGATCACAGAACTAGCGGGATTTTTTTGAATTTAGATTCATTTGGTCATTAAGTCTCCACTTTGACGAAAGCGCATCTACGGGGCACACGAAGGAGGAATATATGGTCCTGTTATTATCTTTTATGCACTGGCCGAAAAGTATCCTCCGATGACACATGTTCTAAGAACTCCCCTATTTTGACCACAATCAATTCAAGGCATGCATAGTATTTCGTCGATGTGAAACTTACTTCAGTTCACCATTTTCGTAAGCGTTTTAGTGTGAGAGTGGTGCAACGAAACACTGAAAGCGCTAACGCACTTTCATAAATGTCTGCCCCGATGATACGATTAGTATCGTTCACTGAAGTCCAATGTCTTGCGGATGCAGCTGACACCAATAAGAGTCTTTCTCTTTACCAGATTTAGGTCTGATATTCACTGACTTGGATGAAAATATCTAAATTCCCGTCTGGTTCACCAGTCTAATTTTCCCAAATACATGTCTTTTCATTTCAGCAGGGGCTTTGCAGAGACTAGTTAAATCACACTCAGAGGTGCAAATCACTCTTGGTCACAATCGCAAACCTCCTCAATGCCATTGCAAGGACTAATACAATTTCGTGCTAGGTATTTCTTTTACAGTTTCATTAGTTACTTAAAAAGCAGTGATATAGACAGTCCCATTGCGCCCATAACAGTCACCACGGCTAAAGTGCTGCTTCATGTTACAATATGCTGTTCGGTTTTCTGGTTTCCAAGACGAGAGTCAGAAGCTCGCTCAGAAGCATCTTTCTCAGCTCATTCAGGAAAAGTAACGTCGGCAGAATGGAAGACAGATACATTGCATCGATTCACAGTAACATGAGGGGTATTCACATAATGACTAGTTTTACCGCGTATATAGGCCTTAGCATTTCCAAACTGATAAAAAATGAATGCGAAGTGGACTTCAGAATTCAGAACTATCACAAAGAGAAGCTTGAAGGTCGCTGCAGTAATTCATTAAAAATTTGCCAGTCGCACGCTTTATCCCCTGAAACGTTAATGGAACAGTTGATTTCGCTCCCACGGTTATCAGAATAATACCTATGCTGTCGAAAATGGGAAAAACCCATAGCTGCTCTCTCACCTCCCGGTAGCGCAGTAGGCAATTCCGTGGTCTTGTATCTCACCCCCCGCAACTCCTGTTGATCGCAGCCCACCCGTTGTTCGAGCTACACTCGCCACCCATTCTCCCACTTCCCAAAATGGCACTAGTGTTTTCTCCGGTACCACTTCCTGCTGTTTACTGGTTTCCTCGGGCCACTGGGCCACCCTACCATTGTCGGTCCAAGTCTCACCACCTCCAATCACTGTTGCATTCCAGGTTGTTGTTTTCACTTGTTCACGCTTCTCCCACATGCCTGACTCAAACCAAACACTTTTCATCCTTGTCGCGCGTAAGTGGCTGCGGACCACCATCTCTTGGCTCTTATGTTGTACCCAGTTAAGACGGAAGAAAAACCTGGCGGTTGACGAAATGCGTCCACTCAACTCACGGCCACACGTATAGAAATCCTACCTGTTTCACCTTTACATTCGTTTGTGCATTATAACTCTAGACATGGTTAAGTGAACGTGATTCACTGCTTCGCGGTCTCCTCTGCCACTTTTCTTCCTTCAACGATAATGATAACATATTCCTTCCGAACTGCTGCCACTCATCTCGGGCTCAGGTTTCTCGATCTGTTTGATCACGGGAAAAATCGATACGACCGAGCGCCGAATCTTCCCCGGGAGTCGACGCTGAATCTATAAAACGATAATTTCAATCGGATACTATCGAGGCCTCACCAACATGCAGCGGCCATTAGCAGTGCATTCTGGAGCTCGTCCTTAGCCACGAGAGGTTTGTGATTGAAAATATCAGGGGAACATTTCTTCTCGATCGCAGCGACCAGGTCACTCTCGAATCGGAACATGGTGGTTACCAGAACATCTTCACAAGTCATAAATTCCTCTTCCTGCACTTCGCTGTAGGCATTACATGTAAAACGAACCATCAGTTTTTGATCAGTTGGCTGTTGATCTGTTCTCAAAGCTTGCCTCACAAATCAACAGTCAAGCTCGGCGAACAGCTCCACAGCCACCTGATTAACAACAAATACACTTACGTGAGCTGTCAATATTTCGACACATTACCGAAAACCAGTCGACATCTGAGCGACATCCGTTGAACCGCAATTCTCCCCATACCGGGGCAGATGATAAGTTACTGACAACTGCAGGAATGCCCGACACATATGACGACTCCATTCTCCTACCCTCTCAACGCAAACCCTGCGGGGCAAATATCCCGGTTCCATGCGATAGCTCTCAAACCTAAGCTGAAAAAATGAGCATTGTACTGGCAATTTTTTACTACGATTCGACAAGGATTCATCCATATCAATTTGCCAAAAATTGACGCCGGTTTCCAGGTCCCAAAAAAGACCGATTTGGGCGACAAATTTTTCAGACTACAAAGATTTTATCTAGGGTATGTCACGTGCAAGCAAATGACCAGGCCCCTTGAGCAATTATTTGTTGTCATCTTAGGCCAGCTTTCATGGTCAACCACCGCACTGACCCAAATACTTTCGGAATCATGTATGAAGTATATGCATGCGATCCGACTATCTTAGGACACCTCATGCCTTTACACACAAAGAACGCCCACCACAATACCGTTTCCACATTCCGGTAACCTAGTTAACCGCGGCTAGGTAACTTCCATCACATAAGACATCAGTCCTAGGATCTCTGAAGAATTTATCGCTGCTCCCATCTAGTCCGCCTGATCGCTTTCTGCTCATTTTTTGCGCTTGGCCTGCTCCTCACCACTTGCAAGTGAGCCACAGTGCACCATCATAACGCTTAACCACCCTTTCATACCACTTACCAATAAACCTTACAACTTGATGAAGGAGTCATGGGAATCCTTTATAAAGTTCCTGCTTCCGGAAACCCCTAAACGTCATTCAGCATGGTTTATAACTAATCCAATGTTACTTTAATGCAGCATCATGACGCTACTCACATGGGTCAACGCAACAACCACATCCAGAGCTGGGAGAACATCGCTCTCAATACCTCGTCTCACGCTGGCCGTCGGTCATTCTCGCCTACTGAAAAATCAAAATTTGGCTCGATTTTTCACTTTCCAGCGTTTTTAAAACACCCGCAATAGCACCTCAGGGATAATTTCTTCTGGAATCATTTATCACATTCTTTATTTAATCTGTGACTTTTCTGGTACCGTCCGAGCAACTGACGCAGTTGTAAACAAATAACCTTAAATTCTGGCTAACTTGCTCCGCGTTCCTACATGGATTGTCTATATCTGACCGCTTGTGCCGCGTTTAACTCCCTACAATAAAAACTAAATGGAGGTGCACAGCCCATACACTCCCATAAAAAGGTATGGGCGAACCATATAACACCTCAAACCTAGCGATTGTCTTGCCCGCGCGATTGGATAGATCGCCCTGCCATTGCCACTACGGTTCATATGGTTTACATAATGTGGTTAATGATTGCAGTTTAACCGGCTGTTTGGGGATCATCCAGCTAATGACCTGGATTTTCATCCCGGTATTGGCGTTGCGCTCTCGCTTGTCTCGTGTCTGGCTGGTTCGTTGGAGAGCTTCCATTCAGAAGTACAGTTTCTTCATTCTCATCGCTCCACTCTGCTATCCGTGCGCGCTGCACTCAAGCAAATCTTCACGCCTGATGATGGGCAGATCGGATATTTACCCAATAAGTTCATTTCAGAACTTGTATAGAGCTTACCATTTCTGCTACTTTGTTTCATGTCCAACTCGTTGAACACCGTTTTCGTATGATATTATCCCCGTTTGATACGTTGGCTATCCCAACAGCCCACTTTATCCACCCGCCTTGCGTCCATTGAAGCCTAGAAGCCTCTTAGAATTATAGTCTGCACATTCTCCAACCTTTCTGGAACAGTGCAGTCAAATGTGCAAGTCCTGGTCTGAGCAGAGAATCCGTCCAGAAAATAGGGCTCAAGTTCCTTGCGTCCCTCCACCACCTGCCACAATGGGGAATGCAACTTCAATTTAATATTACTTTACGAATATGGGCATCCTCGTGACCACCTGCATTGTATTAATTGTATCACGTATGCCGCAACCGACCAATTTTCCCCCGCTCACCAGAAGCCCCCACAGCCTGATGACAAACGTTGACAGGATAAGGCCAGGCCCTACATCTGGTCGATTCTGATTACTTCCTGTAACAAACTGTGGAAGTCGACTGTATTTGTTAAGAATGCCGGCGCATTGAAATCCACACTAGACCGGGTACTTTTCGAGCTCTTCCACTCATAGCAATGACCTATTGTCCCTGTAATATCAGGCACGCTTGAGTACTTCGTTCCATTTCCCTAATAATACCCTTCTGTTCTAGAAGACCTGAGTCAGTGAGCTGCCACCTTGATACACGTATACACCAAATTGGTCTATAGTGTCGTTATTCAGGATGGACACCTAAATGGATGTTCCCCCAAATCGATGTAGACAGTGCAGAACAGTGGTCGTTGGACTAGCAACTGTCTCTTACTGACGAAAAGTGCGTCCATATGTCACTGTGGGGTAATCAGCAAACGCGTATGTCGCACACGGTGTGAAGGAACCAGAAGACAACACGGGGACAGGTGGCAAAAAAGGATTTGAGTATCTGTATCTCTTCAAACATGTCCTCGTCATTGCGCCAAAAATCGGCTAGAAGGCACTTGCCGTTCTACGCACGAGTCGGCGCATCTCCCGTACTGCTCGCATGGACTTCCGAATAAACCATAAGTGCTACGTCAGTCCGATCCTTGAATATACCAACCAAATTGTCTACTCAGGACGCACGAAGGACGAGATCCTCATTGAGTGTATCCAACAAGCCGCTGAAAAATGGTTGCCGGTCTTAAATCCAAGGACTATGAAACGCGTCCCGTGTTGCCGGACCGCTATTCCTTGGAGCATTCTCACTTCTGAGGAAACCTAATACTTAATTATGTCCTGTTTCAACAATGTTCGGTCAAAAAGTTCTTCACCGCCAACCCAGCAAACACACGGCGGGGACATGGTAAGAAGATTTTCAAGCCCTGCAAGCACACTTTCATTAGTCGAATTTTTTCTCATTTGCTGTGGTTGCGTGGTATAACTTACACCTGACAGCCGTTCACTCTGCACGCAGTACACAGATAAAAGCGGCAGTCGCTGAACGGTTAGAGTGAAAATAACCTAGGAAACTTGGGCAAAAGCCTCGATCCCGAATATCGGTGCGTGAGTCCGTCAGATGCGTTTTACTACATCACTTTCACATAAGGTCGTGGCAATAAAAAGCCTCGAATTCAAATTATACAACAGGCCCTTTGGGATCGAATAATTGAGCAATCCTTCTGCGACGTACATTTATGGCTTTCCAATTATAAAAGGACGCCATCGGCCACTTCTTGGCGGAGTACACTTTTCTGGCAATCGTGTATGGTTTTGTTGTAGTCAGAAACCCGTAAGGAAATACCGAAATTTCTAAAAATCTTTACTTCATGTCTCAATATATGGTTAAATAACAAGTTTTATGCCAACATATAATCACAAAACTCAGAATTCAGTTAGTTCCAACATTGTGTCATGCACATAACCATAAGTATGATATGCATTTCGGAAAATAAGTGCAGATATTTCATTTTTCGACACATTTTTCAGCACCGTAAGAAGATTTTTCTGAATTTTCGCAGAATCCTCAGTGCTAAGTGTTCAGATGCGTGTTTTAAGAATAACCACAACTGCCACAAAGTGATAGCTATAGCTATCTCAAATATATTTGAGACACCCTGTTACCTCACTTTAGATAAATTCCGTAGGTATATGAAGCTAGCTTACATTATTTTACAGGTAGTTTAAGGGGTCAATCTAATTATTATTGTCCAAGGAGCGGAGTACTGGAATGTGGGTACCTGCCGACAGATGCATAGCAAGCACGATTTCCTGGATACATTTTTGCTCCGTTTGCCAAAAACCCAAACTACGATTTGTACCAACAGTGTGGAGTCGCACAAACCGTGATGCTTCGAATTTGTCTTAACGGTTTTCTTGTGAAATACTCAAAACTTGCCACGAAAGACATTTATTTTACTTGCGCCAAAAGGTAACATTTTTCCCACCGCTAGTAAGCTGTGAGATCTAACTATCTGGTGACCAGATCACAAAGACCACCCAGGATGGTGGGTAGCTTGTGCACGCAAGATCACAACCACTTCACAACCAATGATCTCACTCCAAAATCAGGAATTTAACCAGGGCCACTTTCCAACTGGCTACGTCGCCAATAATCTAACTCATATAAAGGACAACTCATCAGAGATATTCTGAGACCTTGCGGTCATCTCCATTGCCATTTTCTGCAATGGATTTCAAAGAAAAAAGGAACGAAACTGTGTTTTTCAGGGGTAGAAGGCCGGAATCGAATGAATGAAGCTCACTGAGCACAATTAACTAGCCGACTCATTATGTATCAAGGAGCCACGGCCCATGAAACCTCCTTCCGAATGTTTTCCTGCTTGAAACATATTATCTCCGAAAGATTAATAAATTTAGAGTCCATAGTGTGAAAAAATGCACCGTAGAGGAGTAGATGCGCAGGTATCTCTTACGAAGTCATAGAAGCAGAAAACCAATAAATGACAGCAGATTACAAACTTGATCAGACTGTGTGGAAATTGCCACAATCGCTATTTAACTTCAAGATCCTAGTTACAACAGGGGCAACCAGCTTCTCAATATATATCAGCTATCAGAGCATAAAGTCAAAATTTTTGAGAGGTACTTGGAAAGCTTTAAAAATGTTGGCTTACGCGTTGAAAGCGGCACATAAGCACCAAGAAAACCCTCTTTTGTAAATTATGACTACTTATAGCTGCACTCGTTTATGTCCATGAGAGGCATTGACACCGTTACGAACTTTGCAGTACCACAATTTCCTGAAGAAGCAGCTAGGAATTTTGGTGGCCCCAAAAGCTAAATGGGGCCCAATGAGAAGCTGATTATTGGGAATAATAAAACTTCTTGGTTTATGACATCCGAGACGAAGTATCAGCAATCAACTGAGCAGGACTTCATCAGTAGGATTTGTAAAACTACTTTACCACTAATCACAGACTTGTGAAGACGTCACATTCCTCACAAAAATAAACATTTAACGAAGCATCTTTGACGCAGAAATATCACCAATAATTTTGTCTCACACTGCGCATTCCACGTTTTTCAACTATTCGCCTATCTAAGCATTGCTGTCTTGCTTCATCGCTAAAATTGCATACATATTGTACCGTGATGGTTACGGACCCTCCGTCCTGTGGATGTTTTCAGATTGCTGTCTTGAACATAATCTAACTCCAACCAAAATAGCCAGATGGGCAAACACAATAAAATAGCTACAGCTCCCATAGTCACTCTAAGTCTTAGCAAATCAAAATTTTTTATCTTGTTTTCTCAACCCGGCAATTTCTCGTGGTCACAAAAATAAACACTAAATACGCATGTTGCTTGTACGCATTTTACCATCTAACCACATACGCAAACTTATCCGATACAGTAAAAAACGAAGTTCCACGATTATGAACCTAATCTTTACAAAAAGCTCGTAGCAAAAACGACCGAACACTCAATCCAGTTAAATATCGGTGTTCACGTTGTCTATAGTTCACACCTGCAGGGGAGACAAAGCAAGCACCCCAAAACATAAAGACTTACACGCAATTTGGACTTTCTTGCAAACAAATATGTGGGAATTTTCAGATAAAAAACCGGCTTATGACACCTAAAAACATGACAAGCTTTTAGGTTCGTTATTAGTTTAGGATCTCTGCCTACAGAAGTTAAAGTGGAAGCCAAATAGGAGAGCGTACGGAAGAAAGGACTACACATTGAGGCGTAACAAGCAAAAACGTGTTATACTTCCTGAGGAAAATACTTTAGTCTGCAAGCTAAAAACACGTTGATTGTGCGCGCTTGATAGCATTCGTTTGCAAAGTAAATGGCAACGAACCCTCAATATTGCACAGGCACATCAACTACGTTCGAAAGGTCAGCGAATAAATTCCAACTCTATAACATGTAGAAACACTCAAAACAACCGTTTTGAAACCCGCAGAAACCTTAGTGGACTGCACTTTTTTATGAAGCTAGACAAATAGCTTTAAAAAGTGATAAGCTCCGCATATGTGGTCGTTTTGTGTGCTTGAATCTCACAGTATTTAGGAGAAGATTTGGCTTACGATGGAGAAGTTTCGTTATGCTAAATGGTCCATGGTAATGGTTGTGTCACCCGAATTTTCTTTCCCACAGATCCTAGTGGCTATCTTTCCAGATTTTTTGCATTCTTTCACAAAGAACTTGTTTTCTGCGTGTCAGAAGCTCAAAAAATTTGTTTTGCTGGTAAAAAGACAGACGTTTCATTGAACTCCTGTCTGACGCGGTAAATAAAGATTCATTTCACTGCAACGCGGCTACCGTACACATTCAACAAAGTTTACGGTCTGCTACTCACAGTCACAAATCTAGAGATTTTGTCAAACAAATCACTAAATATTACAATATTAGAGCTATTTCTTTAGACAAATGGGTATCTTAGGGGCAAGGAAGGAGAAAATAAAGATGTGCGTAAGTTATAAGAGCCAGTACGTGTGATACTAATCACCTGATTTTTTCATACTGTAGTTTCACTAGATGATTTCCCTAAGATATTGGACAGATATCCACTTCGAAATCAGTTTTTGAGCGGCCATTAGCATTTAGTCCGCTTGTATACACTGAGTTACACGCAAAGCACTTCCCAAGCTGATGTCATGACTTTTATCTCTAATGCTTAGTAATTGGCTGCTGGCGAGGTGCCCTGATTACACGGAATCTGAATTATCAAAGAAGTAACGGAGTTTCCACAAAATTTCAGCAAAATACTTCAAACCTTGAGTTATCGAGTTTTTTAGTGCTACTTATATGAGCCAACACACCAGAAATGAAAAAAACGCACAAAAACTAGGACATCAGTTGGTTAAAACAGAGTCAAACATTACCCTTATTACACAGCAAAAGACGACATTAGTCTCACTCAGATATGTGCTTTAAGATTGCCAGCTACTCACAAGTAAGAGTGAAATACGGCCAACATCACATTAGAAACGCCATACCAACAGCATCTCAATTATCTGGTCAGGTTATTCTAAATCTAGCATTTGCTTTGCGTTTGGAGAGACTTTACCATGTGTCATCTATGCATTCAGAGATTAAACTACAAGGAGCGCGGCTTCAAAAACCTTCAGGTACTATCCATTTGACTGAAATTTGTTAAAACTAGATGGCGTCTGCCTTATAGTTAACCATAGTAGTCAATTAAGAGAGATAATAACATCACGGTCTTCCGATTCAGTCCGTTGAGGTTAAGCGAAATATGTTAGTGTTTTCTAGAAGCTGAAATAATCCAGTAGTCTCAGACCAACTGTTATTTTATTTCTGTTAGGCTATTAAGCAAAACGCTTTGATTGCTGAAGTGTTTTGCCCTCTTGTATGGGTTTCGATTCGACGGCCATAACTTACCTTAGATAAAAAGAAGAACTGTACAAAAAATAACGATTTGCCGAAAATTCGGCCCTAGCGTTCCATCACTCGGAAAGCCTCGGTTACTTTACACAGCAGGACACGTAGGCAAAAACATCATCCTCATCATCATTGTCAGCTGTAAGAACCGCGTGCTCGTCGTACAGTGTTTGAAGCTTCCGCAGTTTCGTTCACCGATGATTTGGGGAGGGGGTAGGTAGCTGCGTATTGCAAGGGTGAGCTGGTAAATTGGTTCACAAATCCAGCACTGTCAGTGGGCTGTCAAGTGGGGGGGGGTTTGAAAAGGAGCTATGCATTAAAGGCAATAGCTTGGATGCAGCAGCGCCATTGAGGGCGCGACTGGGCCATGTCTGACAATGTCTCCAGCCATTGATGTGGCCCGTCTCGGGGTTCCCATCCAGGTAGACGGCAGTGACCAGCGCAGCTGAGTTTGCTTGTAATGGCTTTCACACTTCGCTGCCATGTCATTGTTTGACTGCCTCTGGCTCCCTTCCACCCTTCACGCGGTTGGGCGAAAAGAGCCCTTCGAGGAAGTCGGTCAACTGGCATACGCAACACGTGGCCACGCCAGCGCAACCTATGCAATGTGATCAGTTCATCTATCGAGGGTGAGTTGTTTCTCCCGAATACCATTCGACAGACTTCAGCATTGCTGGTCCGGTGTTCCCACCAGATTCGGGCAATGCTCCGAAGACATCGATGGTCAAACACTGAAAGTCTTTTGACGTCCTCGGCGCGCAGCGGCCAGGTTTCTGATCCATATAGTAATATGGAGCGCACCGCAGCATTGTAAACTCGACCCTTGACAGAGAACAATCGGTTCATCCGCAAGCACGAGGATAGGGTTCGAGCCCACCCAATCTTGCAGTAGCACTTTACACTTTGCAGGTGTGAAGCGCACGCCGAACCGCGAAGCAGAATTATCTAGATTATTTAGTATTGTTGGCATTGCCACGGGGTCAGATCCCAGAAGAGCTATGTCGTCTGTGTACTCGATGTCTGTGAGCGGAGGCCCATGGAGCACTTTGACCCCACAGGCATTAGAGGCTGGTAGTGAGTCCTCCATGATCGTATCAATGACGAAGTTGAAGAGGAAAATTGAAAGAGGACAACCCTGTCGGACACCACTTGATGTGGTGAATTCAGGAGAGAGCTCCCCGTAGACCTTTACACGGCCACAGGAGTTGGCTTACAGCGCTTCAATGAGGTTCAAGAATTTATGAGGGACACCTTTGCTCCACAGACACTGCCATAGTGCTTGGCGGTCCACAGAGTCAAAGGCAGCTTTCATATCAAGAAAAACAACCATTGTTTGTTGCTGGAGGCAGTGTCGCTGTTCCAGAATCTGTCGGAGGGTAAAGATATGATCGATGCAACCTCTTGCAGGACTGAACCAAGCTTGGTTTTCACGGATCTGCCTCTCCCTGTGTTCAGTCAAACTTCGAAAGAAAAACAGGGAGATGAGGTTAATTCCTATCTTTCTGTAGCACAGTCTCTTCCCGTCTTCCTTGACATGCTTAACAAACACTTCCCCGTAGATCTAGCTATCAGTATTACGTGCGTATTACGCTGCTGCTCACGCGTAGTGCTTCATGTCTTTTTCTGAAAACTGTTTTTCTGTTTTAGCAAAAGCAAAAATGCAAATTTAAAAGCGAATTGTATAAGCAGTTCTAGCGCAAATAGTTGATAACTAATTGCTGTTTTTTTGCGATTTCTCTGAAACTCAGAGTTACGGCTCCTTTGTTGCCGAAATGTTACTAGATACAAAATCTGTGCGAGTTTGTATCAGGCGCAGCGGTTTCTTGCAGAGTTGGTATAGTTCTCGGCAGGTGAGACGAGGCTTCCTTATTCAGATGGATCCTCACCTTTGATTTATTTGTGCTAGATTCCACAATAACCCCTGCTAGTCAAAAGAGAAACCGTTCCGTATTTGTAGTTTCTACACGTGCACCAACCACATGTGGCTCTGAGTAGGCGGAAGAAAATAAATGACTCTGCTGTCCATCACGCGGGGTCCAGATATCGTGTTCAGTCAAAGGCAATATTAGTTAACCTGTACTAAGGCTCTATTCTTGATTGTCGCTTTTTCTGTGCCATTCACTTTGACTTGGCTCATGCGTTTGTTTTGTGTATCTTTTCTAAAATCTTCTGAAGAGACAAAATAAATATACTTTCCGTTTGGCCGCCGAAATTTTTGACCTCATAATTAACGCAATCCTATTGAACCAATCTTCATGCAACTTCAAAATCCAATGGTTGAAGAAGCATCGTGAGACGAGATCAGATCATTCATACATATGGCAAAAAGCTCGGCAAGTGGTGCATTCGAAGTTCACCAAACAAAAATCTGACTTCGGAAGAGGCGCTGTATCTATCGAAATCATGACCTTGTACGCCTTCAAATAAGCCAGAAAAGCTGTCAGACGTCAGCTCAAGTATATTAAATGGGCGAGCAGATAGACGTCATGGAAAGTGGAGGGAAACAGTGCAGCTTGGAATTTGCGAAAATACTTTTATCTGATCGACAGGGAGAGGCCAAAAAACAACTGCTTGTGGGATTCTCAAGGATAGTATTAAGAATTTAATATATAACGTGGAGCTGCATATTTCGGACAGTAACTTGTTTGGCCAGCCGCCCCGTTACTTATCTCCTTCGTTCAACCTGCTCAATTTGAGTTGTGGTCTGTGATTTTATGTCCTCTCACCCCTTCTAAAGTACTAGCATGCCTCTCTGCTTCAAGGTGCCATCAGGCCGCAGGACCAAACCATCAGCCACAAGGGCAGTTGAAATAAGGTGACAAGTCTCGGTGTTTTTTCTTGTTTAGGTTGTCGAAACAAAAAGTAGTGACAATCCATCCACCAACAGAAAACATTCAAGGGAACAATATGTCGAAAACTGGATCCACGCCAATCCACTAGTTATTATTTTCATGCCAAAGATATGTTTGACAGATATTTGTGTCTCCACCTTAATGACTTTACAGCCTACCATCTCATGATAGGTGTTCTATCCTGACCATTTAGGTTAATAACTTACCTCTAGCGTTATCGATCACGAAGTACTGAGTAAAGATGCATTTCATTCGTCAGGTTCAAAGAGAAAACACCGCGTTTACGTTGTGGTTAGAGCTACTACATTTTTTCGCCGACAATCTGGAGAGATGAAGCTGACGTGCTGCGCAGTGAAGGCGGAAGCTGATATAATTATGCGTGGATGCAAATGTAACACTTTTTTAAATAAACACTTCGGAATAGAGTCTTCCATGGAATCACCAGAGTCAGCTCAAAAAGCAACCAAGATTACATGATAGAATAAATTTTGAATCAGAACTGCCATTCTATACAGAAGAGTCAATAGCAAAGCATTGAAAGTTTTACATCAACCGAAGTATAAATAGAGCAGTGTCTCTAGTAGAGATACAGTAAATGTGGGAACAGAACCAGGGATGTCGGTCAGAGGAACTAAAGGCAGGAGGTGCGAAAAAACTTGTGCTCGTCGGACAAAGCTGTGTGCATTTCCCTCGAAAAACCAATATTTACGATTGGACTAAATAATTATGGGCCGAAGTGACCTACTCATCATTATTCACATCCGAGTTTGACATCATACGGGAAGCATCACGATCAGAACCGTAGGAAACTCACTAGGTCCATAAACATAGGAGAAAGTTGTGATGGTTCGATAGGAGAGAAAGCTAGCTAAATATCGGTCCAAACAGCTTATCATCATCATCATCAACAGAATGACATCAGTGTTCAACACTGATGCTTCACTGCCATGATGCTTCACCATGACTTATTTGAAAGCCTTATTGTAAAGAAAAGAGTAAAGGTGGACGGGGAGGTGACTTAATGATAGCTTATCACAATCATTCCGGGGTGCCTTTACCGCCAAACACTCACTCAGGCAATCTGGATAGAGACTGATAACAAGAAGGCCACTGACATCGGTTGGCAGCCATATCTTGTAGTGTCTCCAACCAGGCACAGTGAGGATCACGCGGTCCCCATCCTGGAAGGTGAGTAGCACCGACAGCACCCAAGCGTTTTGTGATCTCCTTCATACTCCTCTGCCAAGTCAAGGGTCATATTAGCAGTTAGGTTGGAGAACACTGAGAACCATTTGCATCGTTATTCCTCAGACCTCGATGGAAAACTTTCGAGATAAAAAATCTCACAGTTCGTCAGTGACAGGCGATATGGCTGTGGTTAGGGCGCGAATTTATTGACCAGAAGGTCCGTATTTCGATCCTGACCTCTGCCTCTCGACTTTCCCTGTCTAAACTTAGTCAACCCGGCAGTATCCCAGCCCTCATGCCTTCGTGTGGCATGGTAGTTAGGCACCGAAAGGGTGCTACGATCGAATGATTTTTTTCAATGACAGGCACCTAGGCAAACCACCCAAAACATTGCTTGACTTCGTTAGTTTATTAGCTCATCGCACCATGCGCATAGCACGCAGCTAAACTCTATGAGTCCAGGCGAATGTGAATCGAGGAAAACACTTGTCAATGGCTGTTATGATTCTACCGTATCTGATTATCAGGCCAGTTGGGATTCAGACCGTTGATTGATTGTATTCACAATTAAAAATGAGTACATACGGACTAGTCGGTCAGTCAGCTTAGAACCATGTACCAAGCATACGCTAGTATGGTTGATTCGACGGCACAGCTCACTTTCAGACTGGAGAATGCGTACGGTGAAGAATCAAAATGGAGGAATGGATTGCAGAAGCAATCCATAATTTCGACAAGTTCACTTAAAAGTAGTTAACTGATAGTTCTCTTGCATGGGGGAATCGTCCAGCTGTAACACCCTTTCGGTGCCTAGTCTCCGTGCCAGCGAAGGAAACATGAGTGTCGAGCTTGCGCCAGGTTGCAATAGCCTAGACACTGGCAGTCGAGACACCCGAGATAGGCTCAAAACACGGATCTTCTGGTCAGTAATTTTGCGCCTTAACCACTGAGTCCAATGAGGGGAGAGGCTGGGACAGATCTGATTTCGTCGCTCGATTCGGATATTGACTGCTGCGACAAGTTTCTCTCGTGATGGACTCAAAAGGTTTACATCCATGATGACCTCAAATTCAGTTTGTTTCAATTTATCAGCTATAGATCATGTACCATGGGTGCATTGGTTCCATCTGCTTCAGGTTGGATAATCGGAAGGTGGGAGAGCGTGCAAAACCTTTGATTACTAATTACTTGACGGAACTGACTACCGTCGGAAAAATAGGAGCTGTTTTGAAGAAAAGGGCAATGCAGTTAAATTGCGTCGCAAACGACGAACAATGCACGATGTTTGAATTGATCTGGCGGCTCCGTGAATTAGCTCAGAGGTGACAGGATCAATCAAGGTCGACTGATAATGCGATCTGTCGATACAAGTTATTTTTTAGTTAATGAGTGTATACAATGAAAATATGCCACAATAAGTTGGCGTATGATGAGTGACCTGCCAATTTTAGTGTGTTATTAATCGTACCTAAACAGCCGTTCCCTCATTCATTTTCTTTCGACACATACAGACGATGAGGCCTTTGTCGGGTAAGGAGGGAGGAACGCTCAAACATATGGAAGCACTTGGAGTCCGCATTACACCAGGAATTATTCACTTTTCTGATGTTCGCACATCAATCACTCAAGTGATGACTGTCCAAATTCACAACATCTCACTGAATACAAAGCAAATACGAGTTTATCCTCCTAAGTCTGACGTGAGTTTATCTAGTTCATTCTGGAGATTCCATCCTATTGTCCACTTTAGGACCTGAAACTTATAAATGAATCCTTTGAAAGGCCGATTGCTGCCGGGATGAAAAGTTCCGTGTGGGTAAAGCTGCATTTGAAGCACGATGGTGCTGACTTTGAAGACCGTCTGGTTATCACCGTAGATGGAGAAACGCAGATGTTGCCGATTTTGGTGTAAGAAAGCCTTGAATAATATTCATCACAACAAAAGATCCGTTCCCAAGCCTTATCTGGATTTGCCACAAAAAATAGATTTTGGCGCGGTTGTGCCCAAAAACCGGATTGTCAAAAGAAGTTTTTCGATTAGAAACCTTGGAAATGTACCAGGGCACTTCCGGATCGATGAGAATAATGAAAAAATAAAAATTACTCCATCCTATGGCATTGTTCCGCCGAATTCATCGAAGAAGATCACGGTATGGTTACACATTCATCTTGCAACTAACGTATTACTTGTTTAGATAAGTTTCCTTCCGGGGACCGAGCAAATTTTGACCTGTTCAATACCGTGAGTGAACGCGCCGCTTTCAAGCATAAGGCTTTTTAGGATTGAACTTGAAGGCTCTCAGAAAAAGATCATCGAAATCACTGCGAACGTGGTGCAACCTCAGCTCATTCTGAAAGCAACTAAACGTAGTCAATTTTCCATTTACTCAAAGGTTCCAGATGATAAAGAGCTTTTTTCGAAAAGCCTGCATGCAGAGAATAGTGTGCTCATCAATGTTGGTCCGATTTTCCATAATGCAGCACGAGTATTCCACTGGAACATTTTGAATCAGTCACCTGAGCCATCGAAATTTGTATGCGTCTTATCGGATGAACTTCATCAGGTAAGCATCTAGGGATATAGTTGCAGACGGCTAGTTATTCATAAGTTCTTGCCAGCCAACAGGCAATGGCTCGCCTTGCAGGACGGGATCCGACCAAAACACTCGGCTTTGCACTGTGCGGTTGTCTGGCACAATTAAGATCAATGTACGTCGATACCTTAAACAATGTTTATTTGTCTTATTAGCATACGCTCCAACAAACTGCAGTTCTGGGAGTGATGAGGACGGGTTTTATCTAGATCTGTCAAGATTGCTTCGATCAGCCCTACATAGAAAATTAACAATTTAGCGGTCCAGTTTACAGTTTTCCAAGGGACCCTTTGAACCTTATCGTCAGTATTTACTTAGGGGAAACTGAGCTTACCATAGCGCTGGGTATCACTGTAAGCCGTTTCGTCCCGACTGAACTGGAAGTGTTCAGTTTAACGTTGAGAAAATCTGCAGACAGGCCTACTTTACCACAATCTCTAATCCAAAAAAGCCAACGTCTCATAATGCGAACAGGAATGCTTGGGCATCTCACAAACTGCAGCAAAAATACACTATGGTTTTCCGGTACAAGTGCACTTAACGCAAACTCGGAATGCCGCCAGACTGATTTGTTTCCTTCTGGTTGTTCTCAAAACGTGCCTTTGTTCCTTACTCAACTTCTTTTGCGGTAAGCATTGTTTTGGAGTTTTAGTTTAACAAACATCCATTTTACAAGGAAGTATTTAACAAGGCTCAGTTTATTTACTATTGGCTGAGGGCTCATTCTGATTTGCTCCATATCCATCAGGACACAACCGAGAGGAAAATCGATATCGTCCAATTTAGTAGGTCTGCGCACGTTTGTTCATAACAGAATTTGCCCCAGTAGAAAAACTCGTTCACTAGCAAATGAACATCGTAAAGTGGTCACACAATATTGATTCTTATATAGCAACGTGTTTGTTGATTAGCATTACATCTAGTCATAGCAATAGGTAATTTGTAATCCATGGAGAAGCGTCGATTCGGTGCACTGTTGCATCTTCCATGGGTTGTGGTGGTGTCACATGTTCCAAACGTAGGGTGAGAAAATCGCCGGTTAGCATTTGTACTAAGGTGATGAAAATTGACTACAATAATAAACACATATACTCAGTAGTTTTTGGCATGATTGCGAACTATCAAGGATCCAAATATCGTGAAACGATTTGCAAGGCCAAAAGCTAAGGAAGCATTAAGCCCTTTTTCGTCATCTTCTAAACATGGATATTGTTTCGTGTCAATGTCATCAGATGGGATCTTAAAAATTGTATTCCTTTGGTTGGTTCACCATTTGAGCCGATTTACAGTAGTATTCTGCTTCTTAGGTTTGATGCTTTGGAAGATAGTCATTAGGGCAAAGCTGTGATCACAACACACCGTAGTCAAGACATATGCTACCGACTTTTCGGTCCTAAATTTCTTCCCCCTTAAAGGACCCGAGTGACTGTTGTATAGTTTCAAGACTATGGTCTTCGAACCACAGCTTATCTATACCAAGTAATCTTTTCGAAACTTTGTCAGTGGAAATGCTACAAACTGGATTTGCGAGTGATTGTTCGATGTCGTATCTTGTTGAACTCAAACATTAGGACATCACCTTGGCTAACAGTTTTTGCATAATTAATACTACCCCTGGAAATGGCAAGTTTCTTCGCAATCCGTTTCTGTTATTAGATGATCTCCCAGACTCACGTCATCGATCTGAAGTTGAAAACGCCTAAAGGCACTCCGGAAATGTTACAGCATTTATCTATAGTTCTCATCGCCAAAGCCTGGCACATAACTTTTTGTGGTTGAGTCACTGGACACTACGTCTTTGCTGCATGCATTCATGGGGTTGCTGTACGAATCAAATCTTCAGAACTGGGAAACTCAAGACATCCCACAAAGAAAAATTGTACGCATTTTGTTGACATCAATAAATCTGTGACCTGAAGCCGAGTGAAAGAAGAGAGACATTATTCTGTGGTTTGTTACTTGGAATTGTAAAAGAACACTAGCTTCAGCGAAATAGTTTCCAGATAGTTATCGAGTATTTTTCTGAACAAACATACTTTCAGGATATGTCACCTCTTGAAGAAATGCGAATACTTATTTGGTTTTTGTCAACAGAACGATGTCCATTGCTGTATCAATTTTGAGTCGTAAATAACTAATGAAATTATTCAAATTATAAGTTCCCTTGTTTAATTCGTTCAAATTACGAATTTTCCTGATTGTTAGACCATTCATGCTGGTAACGAACAAGTGAATCCGGTTAATCTCTGGGAATCATCAGTAAGGATATGTCCTCCCTACGGTGAGCTGCAACCATATGAGGAACTGCCAATGAAGCTTCGGATTCGACCACGCTTGAGACCGCCTTCAAAGGGGTTTATCAATAATCCAGAAAACCCACCTTCTACGCCGTTTGCGCTTTGCGTTCGCGTACACATCGTGGAGCCATCTGCACTCCCTCATTTACAAATTTCAAGTATGCCCGTGTGTATTTCAATGGCATCTTACTGCATAGTTTTATAAGAAGGTTATATTCCATCCGTCAATAACATCCCCGCATTGTAGAAGTGATTGAATTATGCCAAACGTTTATTTCAAGAAACTGCTGGTTAAAGTCCATCAGTTGATTTGTCGTTCTTTGAGTTATTGTTGGGCTTTAATCAACCAGAATGACAGCAGGTCTTACGAAACACTTTGAACAATACCACTGATGTCAGCAACAGTGATTAAGTATGTTAGCAGATTTCCCCTTTGATGACTAAAGTGAGCTGATTCGTCCTTGCTCGACAGTCTGTCATGCTTTGTGACGACAAAGAAAGTTACTCTCCGAATAAGATGGTTTGATCAAGCCTATTGAACACGTGGTCAAATGAATGTTTCCAAGAACATCTCGGTGAATTCGCCAGACATCTGTGGGACGTAACAGCTTGCCTTGTGGCCTAAAGCACAAGGCCGTTGAGAAATACTGATATGCTAGTTTTCCATGGATATTGAAAATTATCAAGCACAATTCTAGCCTCAGATTGTCAACCCAATTGCCACACTAAATTCGGTGTTTTCACAGCCTCAGAGATAAACAAAACATTCTATATCCTCAGATATTTCTGGCCTTTGGAATAAGCAAGCTACATACCTAACTTTTGAATTCAGCACATCAACAATAAGGGTTAAGTTATGTTTCCGTCGTTCTATTCTAGCAATAAAAATTGATAAGGATCATTTTTATCTTCCATCAGATTGTGCTTCGTGTCCAAGCCCTGAGATTCTAATCACGGGTAGGGTTGTACCCGTCCAGGTCAGTATCGAACCTTCTACCGAAGTGAGCGAATTAAAGGATAACGTTAACAACAAAGAGTCTGATAATCCAATGAAGACAATTTCGGTGCCTGGCAATAGGATTTTGATGGACTTTGGTCAATGCATTATTGGAAAAACACGAAAAATGAAGTTTTGCATCAGAAACCGATCTGCCGAGATCCCATTGGCGTACTTCCTACCAAGCGTGGCTCACTTCCACACTAGCCCCAGCAATGGTCACATTCCGCCCAATGATCGTGTAGCAATCGACGTAGCGTTTAATCCAAAACAATGCGGTACGTTCGAGATTTATCTCCTCTTTTCTGTTGTCTAGTATTAACGCTTTCTTATCGCTGCCTTATACAGCAGTCTGTAGGATGTTAACACGAAAACAGCATTAAAACAGAGTTTGTAGTCGAAAGAAAGTGACACCTACTGGGTGTGAAAACAAAAATAGACTGCTCCTACAGATTCAGCTGTTCTGGATAACTCCGTTAGTTTCAGTACCGGAAACCAGAACTGTTACCGAAGCAGTCATGACAGACCTTGGTAAAACTAATTTTTAGCAGCAACAGTGCTGCAGTCTATCTGGACAACAACGCTTCAGACACATAAATTAGCCCTAGTGACTGCAAGATGGGTAGTTCGGCCATAGGGCATAAGCTGCCAAACCTACCCATTCAAACGGTAGAAAGTCCCTTTCCACATATATGAAATTTTCTTTTTTTATATCCATTCAGTTGTTCTATAGTGTTCCAATTTTATTTTAACAATAGCACAATGTGTTCACCCAGGTCGTCACCATTATTTTAACCGCTGAGTATCTGCTGGTCTGAGGTCGAGATTCCGAAAAAAAAATCCGTTCATCATTTTGCATCGTTGCTGGAACTATGGGTCTACCCAGTCCATTAAAGAAGTTTGGCGCTGTTTGAGATGTCATTGTTTCTGGATGTTCCTTGCAAACAGTCGGTGGAAAACATTAACTTCAGTCGCCAACGTGCCAAGTCAGGTCAAACCAAGTCGGGTCTAGCTTTGTTCACCTGGGCGTAAAATTACACTGTACTTAGTAAAGTATGTGTAAACATAAAAAATAAAAACCGAACAATGATCTGTTCTTATGTAGAATTGATCCTAGTAGGAACATTGCCCTCAGACCAGCTACTCAAAATGTGCTAATAATTAGTATTAGGGCCACGCATTAGGGGCACGGTTACGGAAGAACGGGATGAACTTGAAAGCTGACCGAAATTTTGGGGATCGAAATGGGACTAAACATAGGAGAATGTGTGTGTTCTATGGAATCTCCATTTCAAAATCACAGCAAGCGTCATTGTGGAAGTGGGACCTGGTTAGTTCTGGGCACAATTCTGGTTGGGACTCATCAGGCACATACTTGGAGACCAGTCTAATAACACTTTGTTTATCAGTGGCTATTTCTCACACCAATATGAGAACATCACAAACGAGCGAGTCAGCTGGGTTCCAGGTGAGTCTCTCGGAAAACCAAATTAATTTGCAAATGAGTGTATATTCGCAAATTTCGTGCAATTTGGTTTCAAGTAGAACATAAGGTTGACGGAAACCCAGGGACTGCGCCTACCTGATGAACCCCAAAACGGGCGAAACCGGTCATGGACTGTCGACGGATTTTCAGCAACCATATGAGTAGTACATTACAAAGATATCATCATCATCATCATCATCATCATCATCATCATCAAAGACAGCAACATCAGTGTTGGCACTGATGCTTCACTGCCGTACATTACAAAGATATGAATTGAAGTGGCTTAATTTACACGACCAAATCTCTGTGAAACCTTACTGCGCTTTCCAATCGTCGCCTAAAGAAGTGGACACCAGGTGTCGTACATCGACACAATACTCCTCAGTTACGTAGTCCAGAGAGATATGATGAAGACTGTACTCAAAAAAAGCGCCATTCGACTCTGCATACCATCTTCAAAGGTGCACTAATGGGGATCCGAAGGCAACGGGTTGGAAATATACGACTAATCTGGATGTTTTTTGAGAGATCTGGAGCGATTATGCTACCGGTGATCAGGCCTGTTACTACTTCAAGTCCGTGTCATAAAAGTATTGCCACAAAAATAACTCAATCCGAAACTAGCCAGCTGTAGCTGTAATAAGCAACCCTGTGGAAAACGAATAAACTTCGTTTGATACCGTATAGTCGAAGCTGCTAAAAATCTGACGCCTTCTACTAATCTGCTTACGTCCGAAAAGGATGAGTTAATAATAAACGGTTAATAAACGGTTTAATAAACGGTTAACATAGGTGCCAGGTTCAGAAGCTTTTTCCCTCGTTGGGTCTTCTTTTCAAAGGGAAAAGGCCATCCATTCACATTCGTCGGTAGATCCTTGGATAATTTTTTGCTTTGTTCCCAAGAGTCACTCAAGAGAGAGCTTGGTGTTGGTGCGAGTCTTCAAGATACATTCTTCCGAAAATTGCATACCTATTTGGTACTGATAAATCTGTAGTGGTTGAATGAAAGTTTGAATAAGACATGACACCTTAAAAGGTCCGAAAGTCCGGGTCGGATATCAGTTCTGATGCAAGTTGTTCCACTACGCCGTCAGAACTCGTGCCGTCATGCTATCCATGGTCTCAGGCGGCAATCGATCAACCAATCGTGTTGAAGGGCACCAAACACCGAAGCCGTAACAAGCCACAAAATAATCTTATATGTTAGAATCTTAACAGATGTTACTAGGTTATAGGTGCGAAACTGAGCTTTAGGAGCAATACTTTGAAGAAATGAAGTCCGCGTTTCCTTAGTTACCTACTCCAGTGCGTATTCATTCGTGAATCATACATTCTTCTGCAGGTGCACATTCAATTCGTCAGCAAGTACTGTTGCTCGACGACTGTCAACTCAATGACAACGCTAAATCTAAAGCGGTGATTTTCAAGACCTATTTGACGCTTTGCGGCTCCGCAGTCTTGGGGGCAATCAAACCAACGATTAAATTCAATCCAGGTATGACTTTTTGCAACCTTTCTGATGTGAATACATTCTGCCCGGGAATTCACCGTGGTATCATTACATTCTGATTACAGAAGCCCACTGATTCACTTCGATTGTAGCATTCTAGAACACTGTTTCAGTATTATTATTGCATGGAATTCACTTGATTTAATTTTAGGCGAAAAATAACCAGTGTCTCAATTTATCCAGTCTTTCGCTTAAATTTGTATGTTACGCGTGCTTAAAAATTACCATCCAAGTATTTAAAAACCCTGATCATATTTGAACAATGAACTTATGTTGGATTTTCAGGCTTACCAGTGGGAAAAGTAAAGTAGTAGCGTATGAGGACCGGAGACATTTAGTACGTTGTGATCAAAATTTAGTCGCTAATGTTATGAATGCTAAGGCCACAGACAGTCACATGGTTCACCGAGGGTCTAATCCATTTGAACTAACATCAGCTGTGATTCATTGATTCTACAGAATTTGTGCCGCATAGCTGGCCGAAAGCACAGTTTTCACGGAGTGTGTAAAAGATAAGCAGTTGTAGTTTCAAATGAGTGGAAGTTGAATGAAAACGTCGATGTCCTTTTAATTTAAGGTTGCCAAATAAAACTGTATGTTGATTGTTTCGAACCCCAGTAACAGGGCCATTTTCAAAGTAAACTTCAAACCTGATTCAAATACTCGTTTCAGAAGAGCCTTGTAAATAATCGGTATTTTTTATTTGGGCAACGTTCCGCTTTTGACACAAAAGCTTCATCAGGCCAAGTGAGCAGGTTACCAAATTGGCCAGGTTATAAGGCAGAGAGGGAACCAATCAGTAAGTCAGTCCTCTTCAGAATATCACACTAGATCAGTGTTAAGTGTCAATTACGGCTCTTGTCGGTTAGTGAAGCTGTCAAAATCTTGCTTTGGTGGATTGGGGGGGGGGAATTCTGATCGGGTTTGTTTCCGTTAATATTCACTTCAGGGTGCTTCGGTTGATGATTCACTTCGGCTATCACTGGTATATTTTCCCAGGTTTTTGTGGGGTCTTGAGTGCTCCGACAATTTAGTTTGAGGGCTTGAGATCAAATGGAATCCAGATGATGACTACTCTTCCTTCTGATGACCGCACACCAACACGTGTCAACTCGACTGATTCGGAACCGTTCTCCACACGCTTGCCAGTTCCACACCTATTCTGTTAACGCTGGGATGCTTGGCGATTTCTACCGCCTCGGCGATCAGTCTGTGTGAAGTGGACCGTAGTCCTCGCCTGAAGACCTCAATATTTTCTAAATCTATTCTGTGTTCCGTGTCGAGTGCATGTTCCGCAATCGCCGAGTCTTTCGGTAACGCTTGATATTCATCTGCGTTTCTCGGCGGCCTGTTTATTTTTCTACTGTGCTCTCCGACTCTAATGTGTATTTCCCTGGCCGTCTGTCTTATATAGATCTTGGTGCAGTCATTACACTTGATTTTGTAGACACAGTCCCTGGTTCTGTCTGCCGGGATGCGATCCTTCAATTGCACCAGTGCAGAGCGCAGAGTGTTCCCCCTCTGGAAACCTACTCTAACGTTGGCAGTGTTTAGAATTCTTCGAATTACCTCCGATGTCCCTGGTTTATATGGAATAACAGCTGTCCCGATACGTTCCCTGTTGGGTTTCGCTACCGGTATCAACACCCTTCGCAATTGACGCCTAATCAAGCTGGCTGGATACCCACTACTCCGAAGCTTGTTCATTACTTTAATTTGGGCCGCTGTCTGATCAGGTTCTTCTGTGCACAGGGCCCTTGCAGGCCTGAGCACTGATGAGGTAGTACTGGCGAAAACCAACTTCGGATGGACAGACGAGTAGTTTAAAGCTTTTGTGTCAAAAGCGAAACCTTGCCCAGATAAAAACCACCGATTGTTTACCAAGCTCTTCTGAAACGATGACTTTTCAATCGGTTCCAAACTTTTTCCACTTGACTGATTCAAAGACGCCCATAAATACACAACTATATTTTTATTGACAAGTGTACCTCAGTTTACTTGCGTCTTGCGAGGTCAAAATTTCTGTACAAAAGAAACCTAACTAACACTTTTCAAGATCTTTCGTCTTTCATTCTAACGTTTTGCCAGGCACTGTCCCTCTGGTCAGTAACGAAGTTGGATTTGGTACGGATATTATGCGTTTTGGATCCAACCTTCCTTGTCCAAGAGTAGCGGTGATGAATCAGGGAAAAACTCTCTCACTCAAAGGACTACCAACTCATGCTCACCAAGAATGGAGGAAGTTGCTGGAATACCGGAAACCACATTCCAATACTGATGATTTCAAGTGTCCTCAGGTGGCGTTTCCGAACGATAGAGCGACCAGCTTAAGACCTACAGAAGAAGAAAAGTTGATCAGGTTTGCAAAGATTGTCGAAATACAAAATGAAAGCTCCATTTTACTAGTTTTTTGTAACTGCTAACGAAACCCTACACCACGGCTAATATGTAAGCCTAAGTAACCTGCTCCCTCAGCGGTTGACGAGTAAATCATTGGTTTCTGTAGTGTGAAAAGAATGTTCGACACGGGTGGAGGGACTTCCTCCCTGGCCTATCAATTACTAAATATCCGAGATGGAGTAAGCCATATTCACACAGTTCTGTACACAGTGACAAGATTGCATGGTGTTCCTGGCAATAACCGTTCGAGCTCGTGGTCTAGAGTACTTGTTCATGGTCAGGTTTTGTCTTAGTACCGTAACTTCGTGTATTACCATGTCGCACTGATCTTGTGGACGTAGAAAAGAAAAGTTCATCTGAAACAAATTCTGCGGTTTAACTAGAGTTAACAGTGAACCCAATAACCGCGTACTACCGTGACCAATCGTATGTAGTTGTACTTTTATGAAGAAAAAACCTGTGTTATGGTGACATTTTTTCCAATAGGACTGCGTTCTTTTGGGCGAGATGTCCAAAAAGAATTATTCCTATAACACACTAGTCATCCTGACTGATTGTAGACTATCTGTTGAGATCAAATAATTTTTACTACAAATGAAACATTCATTTCTCTGAAAGTTTATCTGAGGCAAATTATCTGGCACTCAGGTTTGCCCAATAAACTGTAGGATCACAATTAATTTGGGTTCCGGTATCCGGCAATGGTAAGTCAGCATTCGTTGCTGACGTTTGTTTTTATCCCTTTCATTCCTTTGAGAAACGTTCATAAACACGTGACAGTCACTGTTCAAGTTCTAGACGTGTGTAACTTCTGGGCTTCTCCTCCCTCTTCAGAACAATATTTTGCCGTCTTCCTCGGTATACCTACCTGGATCGGGACTACCAGCTAAGTGAAAGTAAACTGAAGTTAAAGGTAGCCAACACTCAATTTTACGCGGAATGGATACGTAAACATACTGAGAAGAACATTCAGAAAAGGATGGACACGAGGCTTATGCCTTGGCAGGCCGAGCCGCATCATGGTTTCATCCCTTTGGATATGGAGAACGATGCCTTTTGCATAGCAGTTGACCTGATCAGGAAAGGAGAAGACAATTTGCGGGAAGGTAAGCCAAAGTGTTAGTCACTGGATCCAATGAGGTTTGCTTGAAGTGCATAATTGCATGAAGATTAATATGATCTAATTGGGTCCACTATTTGGCGAACTAATTGGCTTTGAGTGAACAATATCAAAATATCTTTCAATTTTTCTGTTGGCAATTATATTGCTTTCCGCTGAGCCACCATGTTTAGCTGTGCACAGCAATAAGACAGGTGCCCTCATATATTTTGCACGTAAGTACTTTTTCATTCACAGGTAAAAAGAAGCACAAAACGAAGACTTCAACAATATTGACGGCCGAGGATGTAGCAACGAAAAGATTGAAGGCTCTGGAAAAGATAGTGAGTATTCGTTGAAACTCGATTCGTTTGTTCCGGGAACGAATGAAAAACTTTTTATTCCTTCAGACTGCTTGCAGTTGGCAAGATATTTCGAGTGATCCTGTTGGGTTGTGTGCTTTAATTCGCCAAGCATCCAAAACCACCACTTTTATCCTTACTTGTGTTCATGGTAGAAATTCAGTTAGGGCATACCGTCTTAGTGACCACAGAGAGTATGCAACCATTCATTCGGCCCAGAGAGCACTGCATGGCACTATTTTAAGTTAGACAGTTTGAAGTATGTTGAGGAACTAAACTAGGTGCTACTGTGATATATTGATTTCCAGTCCCACTAGTGAATCCGTTGATTTAGTACACCTCAAGGTTCTTCTAAGACGTGACTCAACAGAAGGATATCATCGATATATTCTAAATCATTGATGTAGGACTTAGGCCTAGCTAGTCGCCGGAATATCCCTCCAAAACCGGTCTGAGTGGCCATGAGTTCAGGTTTCTTCACCGAGAAATGGACCTTAAAAAAGTTTTACAGATTCATAGAGACTCCACTGGCTAGCAGGATTATTCACAATGGCTCGCGGTTAATCAAGTTAACGCGGCTCCAAAGTCAATTACTTATGATATGATAAGCTGTTTGAGCCTGGAAGGACGTTCAACTACTCGTCGGAAGGAGGTCATTCGGCCAACGCAGCCTACTCCATGATTTGGTTGCTTTGGCCTCTTATGTGCGTCCAGTGTTTAGTAAGAAATTGTAGCAGAAAGGTCGCGCAACTCGGCAACAACACCTATAAGATTGATTTTATGATAACAATCACCCGTAACGCTCCATTATATTAGTATTAATGTACTGCAATCTCGTAGAAGAGATTCAGTTTTCCAAATTGAGCAAAGCAAGTTTTGGGGTGGTTCGAGGGTGTATGTAATGCATAGTTATTTACTTTTTAGAGGATCTGGTTTTCTTCAGGGCCTTTGGCTATTTATTTGCCTAAATATTGCGGCAATTTCTAGATCATTAGTTGACATTTCATCCCGCGTGAATCCAGTCTCTGCTGAAAATCCAGGAAGCACCGTATAGCTGTCTCATTTTTGACGAAAATCACCAGCAATGACATTACGCGCTTATCATTTTTACTCAGTTGCCCTTATTCGGTTTCTCTTTGTTTGTGCGTGCTCTTCAGGCAGAAAAAATGTCATAAGAATTTCATACCTCTAATGGGTAGAACTCGTCAATACAAAGTTTAAGTCCTAGCCAGTTCAAAATAAAAAAACCTCCAGATTTACCGGTGTCCTTCTTATGGCGCAGGGGGATTAATCGGCCTATAATCGATAGCTCTGAAACGAATTAGGGTGGCTAGCAAATTAAAAGTGGCCTCCGGAGCATTAGTAAGCCGACCAATTTTAGTGTAATGATGGCGTCGTTATATTGGATGAGTTTAGTACAAATACAGCCATTGCCCCCCAGAGGTGTATCCACCTCGTATACTTCCTGTTTGATTATAAACCTATCGTTCATGAACACATGAAGGAAAAGTCTGTGTTGGATTAGACTGAACTAGAGGAGAAACAATCGTTGTTTGTTATGCCGTATTGTGAATGGTAAACTAACCACACTTTGCTTTTTGTTGTCGTCTACAGGGTAAAGTTATTGACGCAACAATAAATGCGGCTAAAGAAAAAGCGTTCACTGAACCGTTGAGTGCAAACGAGTTGTACCAGGTTTCCCTGAGTAAGCAGTGAATTCTTTTTTGTGTCCTAGTTACTGTGAGCACATATGTGTACGGTTTCGCAAAATTCTATTTTTCGGCTTGTTTATGGGATCGTCACACTCCCAGCCTTTAGTGCTATGTTCTGATAAGGAAAGTGAATCCCAGCACAGTACGACGGCCTTACTCAGTTTGAGCACATTGATGTCAGATAAATCAACGTATAACTATTAGAGTGCTGAATGAAAATGTTGAAGTTTGTTACGGGGGAACTTGATTTGAGAAATTCAAAACGTTCTTGATCCTACCAGGTATTCGCAGTAGAATTCACTAATAGTGAGGATATTTTTTGGCAGGAAAGCGTCTGTTTATTCCCATTGCAATGCTTAACGATTATAAAAAAATCGGAATGATGGCAACGATGAAAACATAGAATCAAAGGAAATGAAACGTGGTGACTTGTAGAATGGTACGTGAGAAACTTTCCGAAGCTATTATATAATAGTGTTGCTTACGGATCCGGTATATGCGCTTTTGTATTAGGGCATCAAGCAAACCAGTCAATATAGGACGGCATTGGCGGTTGAATCAAAGGCAAAAATCAGTGCAAGAACTGACTACGAACAAACAAATTTTCACTCCGAGTTATCGTGGATGGTAGACAAATAGCGACGTGCTATACACAGTCCTGACATCGGTCATTAAATACTTTTCAAAAGTAATTTTCTAACATATAGGTCAGCAATGCGGGTCACACTGTTCTCACAAAGCGGCATTTTATCTAAACTCAAAAGTTCGAACAGGATTAAATCCAGACGTTACATCCTGAAGCACAGATGAAGCCACTGTTTGAAAATTATCAATGACGACCAGGTTGTTTTCATCCACTAGTACGGACATGTTATTTTAGTTTAAACGAAACATTTCTCAAAAATAAAACAATGGGAATGAGAATAAGGATTCATATTCGTGCATCACAAGGATCGTTACTGTCTTAACATCTGATACTGTGAGTGATGAACAAATAGGAAACTGACGAACGAACGACACTCCTTTGCCCATATTTTATTCATTTTTTGACAAGGTCCAAATTCCATCGACTTTGGAGATTTGTGTCGTGGCACCACAAAAACGCAACAAGTTCAGCTGAACAATCCGACTAACCGTCAATTTCTGGTAAAAATGGAGGTAGAAGACAAGACATTATGTGATACTTCACTACCAATCTATGTGGTCAAACCACTGACCACCATTGAAATACCCGTGACTGTCCAATGTCATGCTATCGGGCGAGTTCAGTAGTAAGTCAAAGTGTTTACTTTTATAAAGTTGGTGGAACTTCACGGTTTTGTAAATCTTTAGTGTGGAATAACGCTGAATGCTACCAAAAGTTCTCGAAAGATTTGGGATCAGCTGGGTACTTTTCAGCAAAGTCGGTAATGCCAGCAACGCCATGTAAC
Source organism: Opisthorchis viverrini (assembly GCF_000715545.1). Classification (NCBI taxonomy): domain Eukaryota; kingdom Metazoa; phylum Platyhelminthes; class Trematoda; order Opisthorchiida; family Opisthorchiidae; genus Opisthorchis; species Opisthorchis viverrini. The sequence goes on from NW_008751939.1 coordinate 518,135, forward strand.
TTTTTGCTTTTTCAGTTTCAAACTAACATTCTTTTTGAAAAGGTTCGATTTATTTAGCCATGGTGCAGTTTGGTTATATGTACGTTTTTGTAAAATCTTACCAGATTCTGCTGGAATTTACAGTCTTTCCATCGCTATCCGGTAGACTAACAGTCAAACCATCGTCTCTTATCCACACGTCCGCTAGAAACTATTTATGTTCTCAGTTTAACGGACAGGCTCGCAGGGTATCCCGCTGGTAAACACTTTGCTTCTCTGACACTCTTGTATGCCTTTGGAGTTCATAAATGCGTAGGCACTCCAACGGGTCATGTACCTGGATGCATATAACTAGCACCGAAATTAATATGGGAACAAACACGAATGTAGCAAGTAGGCATGTTGCATGCTAACATGTCAGAAAAGTTGAAATGACCAGATAAAGTCACAGTGCACTTCTTTGAAGACTATGACCTCAAGATATCAACATCGGGCGGCTGGGACAAACAACACAATATATTGTGGGACCAGTGAGTGCAACATGTACACATGCCATTACAAAGCCTCTGAGGTCATCGATAACACAGTGTCATAGACACAGCCGACTGGGTGACACATATAACTAATCTTCGGTTTGTCGCACACTCCTGAACCCAAGAAATCCACCGAACCAATTTTGTCCAAGATCAGATGGACAATCTTGTACACTCTGAAGGTATTACCGACAACTGTCCACATTCGAACCACATTTTCCCACCGTTTTCTCGGCCGTTTGTTGCTGTACGTCCGTGTTCCACATTTTGTCTGCTTCGCTGATGAAAACGATAGCTTTTGGTCTATGTATTCTTAGTGTTCTGATCAAAGTAGAGGATTCTGGAAGACTTAACTTAGTAATCTCATCTAATCTTTCAGTAACGCGAATTTCTCCATCAGCGGACAGTACTACAAAACTGTTTTGATCACCGCAAACGGAGTTCCACATCGGCTAGAAGTTAATCCCTCGGTTTTGGAGTTGGATCTCACACATTTTCAGAGCCGAACTAACAAAGGGTGTGTACTGCGAACGAGAGTGGAATTGTTCAACCCTCTGAATGTGTCAACTGCATTCAGCTGGGAGCAGATAAATGAAGACGCTTCATTCAGCATTCACTGTGACAAAGGTAGGTGTGGATTGCGGTTGTGTTGTCGCAAGATTATCATTCTGGATAATAGGACAGAAGAGTTTATATATCCTCAACCTTGTCTTTATCCCTCCCTGTATTCAACAAGGCAAACGGAGACACCAACCCAAGTATATGCAGTTCTTTATTTAAAATTCTCACTTTCGCTTTAAACTGAATACGGCTGATATAAAAGTGTTGACACTGTGTTTTCTTCCACAACGAAAATAGCGGAAGTTTGTGAGATGATTTTGCCAGTTAAAACAGTTCGTCGTGTTCACCGTCGATGGCGACTTTTTAGAAGTTACCATCTTTGAGGATGTTCTGACAGAGAAACTCGCTGGGCGTCTTCAGTATTATTCTTTTGCACTCTGAATAAGGCGCACGTGGCAACTTCCGGCTACTAAGCTGAGATGCGAAGGACGTCAAGATGAAGGTCAAGGAGCAGAAGTCCCAGTCATTGATTGGATGAGATCATCGATTGTGAAACAAACATTGTGGGTATAGCTGGTTGCAAAAAGCTTCACAAAGGTTTTGAAATCTTAAAATCTTACCATTAATCGGATGGGCTGAGACTCGTATGAACTGTGTACATCAGTTTCTCAGATGCTCCCGGACTAAAGGTTGCAAAGCCCATTCCAGGCCTCTGATCAATAAGGTTATCAATTGTGTAGTTAACGCTACATCCTCCCAGGGTACAAGTGAATGTTACAGGTGTTGCAGTGGTATCCTCCAGTTTTTGCTTGAAATTTTGCGATGCACACAGTTCTATAACGATGGAACAGTCCTACAGAAGTCTTGGGTTTCAGGCATAGGGAAGCTTTACTTGGAAGTTGAAATCTTTATTGAAACTCCAAAACCTCTCAGATTTTTTCGAAGGACGATTTCATTTTTATTTAACTGACGTGGCTGTGAATAAATATGAAAACTTATTTACAGGTGGAACGATGGGTTTTTTCTATAAACGTCATTTCCCGGTAAATCAGGTACTCAGTGAATTTCTTCAACACTATCAAACTCCCTCCAACATAACCTGACGTGATCGTTATTCGAAGCCTTGAAACCTTTTCTTGGAGTGGTTGAAATTTTGGAAAAGTGTTTGGTGACGAGCTCGAAAATCTTAGCCTCAAAGGTCGCACGCACCATGCGGAATTTCATCTTTTTACCAGTGTGGCACCACGCGAGACAACCGATCGCCTGCGTACGCTGGTGGTATCGAAGAGTATTCTTTTCTTCAGAAGGGGCTTGGTAAACAATCCGTATTTTTTAACTTGGGCATTGTTTCGCTTTTGTAACAAAAGCTTTATCAGACCAAATGAGCAGGTCACCAAGTTGGTCAGGTTTTAAAGCAAACGGAGAACCAGTGAGTAAGACATCTTCATATTAGCGCACTAGATCAGTGTTGGGTGTCAATTAACGATTGTTGGTGGTGAGTGCGGTTTGTTTACCAAGGCTTTCTGAAACGATGACTTCTCAATCGACTGCAAACTTTTTCCGATTGACTGAATATTCTGTTTTTCTTTTCGCGCCAGTTTTTTTGAAGAACTGTTACTGTTTTGCAACAAAATCAAAGCTTTAGGATGCTGAATTCGCCTTACTGGCAAGTATCACAACTGGACAATGACGATTTCTGATGTTAATCAGTTTACTTAAGACGGTAGAGGAACATTGCTGATAGAGTACAGTTTGCCTAATGGACAACGGTGATGGCCAAAGATGCGGTAAACACGCAGATGTTCTCAAGCACCTATCCAGCCCTTACTGCGACATTAGGAGGTAGCCGATAACACACTGACATGTCTGAGTATTCCGCTGAATATATATATATATATATATAGTTGGAAGTAAACCTACATGGTCACATCCTCCTATGTGTTTACGTGATTTCAACCTACTGAAATACAAACACAACGTGCTGTCGACATTGTTAACAACAGCGGTTTCATGTACATCTCCAAATGTTTTTGAATATATGAAACTGCCGGCATTGACCCTAGGAAGAAACACTAGTCTTAACGTTTCCTCAGGAGACTCAGCAAAAACCAGTATTAAATTTACACGAGCGACCCTGTAGGTGAGAATTGTTTCCTGAAATGTACAAAAATACCAGTATCCTAGGTCGCTAAACAGTAGGAAATCGTGGTATAGTGAAACGTACAGTTCTTTTCGGTCAAAAGTGACTAATTCGTCTTAGCCAGCTCCCGCTAAGTGTGACAAACTACACAGTCATCGAGCATTTTGCACAACAGAATAAATGAGTTCCCTAAACTTATGGCATGCGGAGCTGCAACCTGTTGGGAATGACGCATACAAAAGCTGCTCATTATCACTAGCTGTAAAAACCGCGTTCCTGCCATACAATAGTTCTAGCTGCCACAGTATTTCCCGGGATAATTTGGGGAGATGGGACGTAATCTTGTGGGTTCACCGTACTTCGGAAATTAATATTAATCTATGTCGCTGAAACTCGCTTGCCATGTGATATGCTGAGACCGCACCAATATCGCGTTCGAAGCCCTCCCTACGTGTTTGAACCCCAGTTCGAATTTCAGTTGTCTTGGACTAGTCAACGTAACAGTTTACCTCCTTTCGGTGGATTCGTAATCATGCAGCGAACCCTCGACTTCATGAGTGTCATTGAGAAAATATCATATATATATCTGTGCCTATCCTTATTCATTGTCCTTTTTTCAATGCTCTGAGACGAAGAAAATTACGTGTCTTTCGTGTTCACCTTATTTGACAGACTGAGGTAATCTCACTAATTTAGCAGCATTGCACAAGGTTGAGTAGCTCATTTGTCTAACGCTCTTCGACGAAATTATTGATGACACTCGTGAACTGTAGCGATTCTACTGGGTTCCCTTGATGATTTTCATCGACTGGGCAGTTTATGGTTACACGGTAACCTGTCTAGTCAGCCTAGTACTTTAGGAGCTTGTTTTGAGCCTGCGAAGCCTGTCGGACAGTGTCATGCGGTCCAAAGAGTTTGGTGGACAGCGGTAAACAAATGAACAATCGATAACCACTGATGATGCTCTGATTGGTAATATGTCGCTAAGACTGACCGTGACCTTTTAACTGCTGACTCTGGATGTTAATTATATATTGCATCGAATATTCACTTCACAGGTTCTGCGGGATAGCTTGCCTGCAGCCATAAAACTGAAAAACAAGTTGTATGGATTTTTTTCAGTCGACAAGCAACTGATAAGCCCGTAGTTTTAAAAGCTGTCCACTTTGCTGTTGTTGCGATTCTTTTTGCCAGGGGTCCATGAATAACTTGAAACAAGATATGAAATTTGTTTAATTCAACAAAACTGGACCACTAAAATTTCTGGCATTCACCCTTCCTGTGACTGACGTTTTGCATCCTTTTTAATCAAGCCTCGATAAAGTGGAAATTGTTCGTTGTTTCTATGTGTCCAAGAAATTTGTGTATGTTTAAAGGACTAACCGCGGTTTCTTTATTCTAAAATGATAGATGCACTACCTAGGTAAAATTCACAAAACTACGAGTCATAACTAAAATTTCCCAACTGCAGGCACCGTGGAACCCTTTTCCAATCTTGTTTGTGAAGTAGTTCACCATCCATCATTCAACACACCGAAGAAACAGACGTTTCGCTTGAAGGTGCATGATGAACCACCGGATAACAACATTGTAATGCCTACCTTACACAACTTCAACGTATGTGAACAAGTGGATCTCCTCTGTGTTGTCAAACTGCCTCCAAGTGTGGCTGTCTTTGCTGCGAGTAACCTGAGTCTTGGATCAATTGCTTATGCTCTCCCGGTTAAGAGAATTATGCGAATTAACAGTGTGGGCAATGCGCCCGCATTTTGTCGAATAAGTGTGGACGATAAGGTAAAACCGAAACATTCAGTGGTTCAAAGCTCATATGATTATGTTGACTGCTCCATAAAACCAGTTGATTTTGAAATACCTGCCGGAGGCCATGTGGACTTAGAGGTTAGTTATTCTTTTTTGATCTTCTCACCATGTGTTTATTCTACCGTACCGTACTAACCCGACCCTAATGCTAAGCATCTCGTTTGGGAACTATTCACGCAATAATCGACCCATGAATCAATCTGCTGGTTGACTGAAGGTAATTGTGGTATTTAGTTCAGAAAGCAACAAATTATACAACGTCATGCACCCTTGGTATCTCACAGCGTTTTCACTTGAAGTAACGCTTCATAAAACTAGGAGAAGAGCACTTAGAGGGTCAATAAATGCCTTACCAGAATCTTGTTTTGGTATTTAGCCCAGCCATACAAAAGCCCGGTAAAGCCATAGTTCGAAAGTGGAAAATATTCCAGCGAATAGAGGTCTTTTTTTATGGCATTTTGGATGTACTTGTTTTGCATCTCGAGATCTTATAGTCATAATGACTATAGATTGGACCAATTCTGGGAGATAAAATGTTCTCAGTGCTGCAGAGCAATGGTTCCTTTGAAGTGCATGTAAGTGTCAGGAAGCGGGATAAAAACTGCGGTACTGACACAGATGAATAATGCGAAAATTACAATCAATAAAAAGGAACATTGTGATTACTCGTAGTAACAGCCGATACTTTTGTACTGCTTCAGCACTCCTTCCGTGACAATTTATTCTGTCTTTCTCTCCAGGTGGTATGCACGCCGTACTCCATCGGCAAGTTTGAAAAAATTGTCGTACTCCATGGACGTGGGGGAAGGAAAACAAGCTGCTGCATTAGCGGCACGGTGATGACGCCACAAATTCGTTCTTCAACAACATTATTGCAATTTAACGGTATGCCCCTCTACATTGTGACCAGGTTTGCGCACCTTATTTGCTCAAGTGTCAAACCAGACATATCGACGTTCATTACGGAGCACTCAGTTTTGAAAAAAAAACGGTATTACTTTATCATTCCAACGTAGTTTGACGCTTAATATGCTTGACCAATGGGCGACTCTTTAACCCTTATAGACTGTACAGTGCTAAGTGAGCTATCTAGTCAAAAATGCTAATTTTCACTACTTTTTATCCTTAGTTCATATTTTGAATTTCTTTTGTGGATATTTCTACATTCCGTTTAAGTGAAAAGTGTAACAAGTGCTTTCCTATCTGAGGTCAACAAGCTGTTTCGCTAAAATTCAACCTTTGATGGTTCAGCGGGGTTTGTTTCACAGAATTGTTTTGCACCGAACGGTGAACCCACAGGGATGTTAATTATTCCTCCTGAAGAGGGATGGCTGATTCTAGAACGATTCACTTTCAAAAGCTTGTGGGCAAAGACAACCAAGACAAGTGGTGAGCTGGAGAAAATTGCGGGATTTTATGTATATCATGATAAGAATATAAATCGAACACTAAAGAGAATCTAAAGCTTGATTTCGTCTGTTTATAGTCACTCCCACGCTCGAAATTGTTTTCTGATACAACACATATAACATAGCGCGTGGCAGTTTAAGGCTCACATGATTCCACACATGGGCTTTACAATGTACCTTTTGCAACTTCATCATAATATTCTACGACCACAGCCAGTCCATCCAGGTAATGACCCTCATCATCTCTCCGCGTAGCTACCTGAAAACATATGTCCATATCACTTGTTCTGAACACATTGTTCGGCCTCAAGTATGTCAAATTGTGTCCCTTGTTTTAAACTGAGGGTTAAGAAGCAGAGTAATCATCAGACAAGCAAGGATCAGATATTGCCAAAGAATATGGTATTTGTTTGAGTTTACAGCTCAAAAACTGTTTGCTGATTAATTAGTCATGTAAGCTTGCTTAGCTTGGCAGTTGGGCCACATATATTTTGTCGTTAATCAAGGAGATTTCATCGGTGCGCAGATGCGTTTGTTTTTCGGGTCATCTTGCCCACCTTTTTTCAGGAGTGTCACATTTCTAAAAATAAACCCAGGAGATCTCTTGGAGAGACGTTCCCAGAGCTGTCTGAGTCCCCGCTTTAGTTAAATATTTTACAGGGCTACGCAAAATAATCTGATATTGCTAACGTGTGTGAGTGGGTAGTATTCTGGTTAAACAGTGGTTTCATTCTTGATTTCTTTTATTTTGCGTTCCGTCTTCTTGATATTTGGTTTATCAGTAGGAAGAATTTACCTCAGTCCCCTTTCTTACATTTTACTGACCCCTTCTAACTGTGTATTATCTTAACTCAACGTCTCCTCATTTTTGCAATCATATTTTCAGGCGACTGGTCATGCTTTCGATTATTTACGACCACTACGTTGTTCATTTATGCCTACTCGGCTTAAGCTTGTCCGTTGATTTCAACCCCCCTCATATATCCTGCTGATTTCTTCCATTTCTTGTAAAGTTCGCAGCCTGTTGGTTGTGGAGTCCTGTTCGCTAAAGAGGTTGATCGATCAGGTCAGATTTATGGTGCATCTCTGTCCTTGTTTTGGTATATATATACATAGATGTTGTTACAGTTGGATTCGTGTCCCTCGTAATCCTCCTGCATGAAGAGAAGTGAAACATGCTCCTACATTCAAGAGCATGGTCACGGTCTTTTAGAAGGTCTCTTGGCCTCTCTAGGTTCAACAGTGCTCAGAGTCCGGGTAAACTGCGTCCGGGTCCCCTATACTTGTGTCTATTTAGATAACTTCTGTTTCAACTTAATTTGACCTATCATGATCAATTATCAGTGGACTCCCATTTGTAGTCGTCCACTTGACATTCCGCACAATTCTGTTTCAAATGCTAGCCATTAAACAGACAAAGGACGCTGTTTGTTAGCAAGGTATCGGCTTACGAAAACGCCAGCCATAGCTCATCGTCAGAACGGCTCGTCTCTAATATAATGAATGCGCACAAACCTTATCGTTGCGTCACGGGTAGCTCCCCAAAATTGCGACATTTTGCTCCATCGCCTGAACAATCAATAGGGGCACCGAAAGGGTGCAAACCAGATGTATCAGTGTTCGTCGCAAGGATCGCCAGGAATGACTCAGTTTATCAAAATTTAACGCAAGCCGCCTTTTGCTTTGTCTGCAGTCTCACGATCCTCCTCCTCCATGACCTACACAACTATTAAAAATTTGAGCCAGAAGGCTATCGAGAATTGCTATACCGGATTTCTGAGCAGTTCGGAGATAAAAACAGTCAATTATGTGAACGTTTTGATTTACTATACGCCGCAGTTATGGCTGGAAATCAGTAAGGCTTACCGTACTGCCCGTTGTAGTCCGTTCTCCGTGTGAGCCTACTGAACCCATACAGTGTCAAGCCAAAATACGAAAAAAGACACTGGTACGATTTGCCGATAAATAAGCGCGAAAAAAAAATCCCAGGGTCATGTCATGTGTGTTACGGTCTGGGGAGCGATCACAATACGTTGCTCTAGATAACAAGTCATAGTTGTGTGGAAAGCAATTTATGACTAAAGCAGTCATGGTATTGTAGAAAAACGTTTTATTGATGGCATAATCCACGTCTATTTTGTAGGTAATGACAAATTTCATCTTGCTACGTATTTCTGTCTACGACTGACTGATGGTAGTGTTCCATATTTCAAGCCACCACATTTCAGCGTTAGCAGCCTTTATTCTCTCTGGGCCCTCTGGTCAGAAAACCACTCCCAGGATCATATTAGGCATCAGCCTTCGCCAGCTTACACTGATTTCTTCCCATTTCACGACCGTATTGTACTTGAATCAAACTCCAAGCATTTGAATCACGAAGATTTATTCATTTTTTAATCCACTTCATACCTAACAATGTGTTTAGCTTGATGGTGCCTTACTCCAAATCATGCGAGCGTTTGGTGAGCCTCCAAGATTATACGCTGGTCAGAAACCAAAACTGCTCGGGTGTAATGCTCACTAGATCAAGGCATAATCAAAGAACCAAGCATGACGCAAGACTGTAATGTAACCTAGAATTCCCGGAACTACACTGTTCTATCGAGCAGATCAATCTACCCGCATGATCGCTTAGATGCACAGCACATCAACAACAACCAAAGATGTTTTACTGTCACATATGTAACCAAATATAACAAAATTGAACCAAAATGCCCAAGCGACGAAAGCTAAAAATTGATTTTTGGATGAACTAACGGAATGTAAGGTAAATAAAGGTTCAATACCGGAGGCGAAATCAACGATCAGAACATAGAACAAATCTGATGAAAGTAAGGTATTCTAAAGACAGCAAAACGCGATAAGGGAAGGCACCAACTGTAAAACAACCAATTAAACGATGAGCACAATCTCCTCACATTGCTAAGACCCTGTAGATGTATCAACTACCACTAAGGTACTAGAGCACGCAGTTCGAAAATTTTTTTCAATAAATTGTATTTTTTCACCTAAAGTGTGAAAGATGCAACTTGGTTGAGGTTATTGGAGAGAATATCAGAAAGGGTTTGGGCATATCATAACATATTGTGGAAAGCAGGCTACGACATTTAATGAAAATATTTCTTGTGAGCCTTACTGTCAGTAGTTTTTAAAGTGTTGAGTGTATGCTAACCAACTTCCGCCATTCTCTTTTATCCCTTTCGGATTCGGGAATTTTCCCACCTGTACACAGAGATATATAGTTTGGTATAACAGCGCTTCGAATAGAGCTCAATATTTTTTCGTGAGCACTAAAACAATTTCAAATTGCTTTAAATGGTGCTAAGAATTCCACACCTCTCGGAAGGTAGCATTTAAGTCAACGAGACTCGTGGTATGACAGCGCTTCGAATAGAGCTCAATATTTTTTCGTGAGCACTAAAACAATTTCAAATTGCTTTAAATGGTGCTAAGAATTCCACACCTCTCGGAAGGTAGCATTTAAGTCAACGAGACTCGTGTCATCAATAAACATCTCTACTAAGTGGACGGTTTCCTTTTTCTTAGAAGCGTCCGATCTTCCAAAGTAGAGCAGTATATATGTAATGTACTACTCATATAATATATATATGTATATATAATATAATTTATTATTTCGCGAGGAAGTACACAAAATGCTATCGCTCTTGATTTGTCACATTTTCAGGTGTCTATGTTGGTGGATCAGCGACTGTTCCACTCGAGTTTGAAAACTGTGGCCCCGTCGAGGCAGTGCTGACTTTCAACTTGTCTAAGTATCCAGATTTCAGGTTACTTCCGAATACTTCTCCAGACAGCGATAGCAGCCCACGGAAGTTGCGAAGCCCGATTTGTTCCATCACACAGTGTGCTTCAGGAGACAATTTCGACAAGCTTTTTGTTAATGGGACACAGTCGACAAATGGGAATTCGTCGACAATGGAAAACGAACTGAACCTTTGCACTAATATTCAACTCAGTCCGGGTACCAAATGGAATGGCCATTTACGTTTCAGTCCGACTGATGTAAGTAGCGAGAATACAACAAACAGCACAAGCGTTCTACTTTCAGGCATAGTTTTTATTGTGGACTGTTATCTACGTGTTTGACACTGCACCGTACAATCGGAAAAAGGCTTCGTCCGATTAGGACTGTGTTGCAGCACCGCATTTACATTGTGATTACAAGAAGATGCCACAAAGTCTTCCGGTAGCCGTTGTGTGTGTCTTATTTCTGTACATCTATTAGCATGGAATTTGTGCACAGGTCCAGTTAATTGTTACTCTTATTCTGCACAGTGCATAGTTTACTTTGATCATTAGCAACTTTCTTCATCTGTTTAAGAAAGTATTCTCTCTAAGGCTTCAGAGCAAGCCGGTTCCACGTTTGACTTTATTCCTGCCTACAGTACACGTCTGCCACCGAAGTTGATTTGATGACTCGATGGATGCAATCACTGAATCGTCTTCAGGTGTTTTGAACTCGATTGGAATTCGAGGAGGAAAACGCGTATGTTGTCTCTACTCTACGATTCGCAGATGGAGTTGCCTGGCTGTCTCGTCTATGTATCTAGTCGGACATTCTGCGCAGGGAATTTGGTGGAAGCAATTTGTGATCTGTTGCGGTTCAACAGGGCCATTAGCCCTTACGAGGTGTCGTTGTAAAGTGCTATCAGTGCGGAAGAATGGTTTACTATCACCACTGTGAAGTGCCTTTCGAATGGCGCCTGAAAAGCCATTGCTATAAAATATTCCCACGGCGGTCATCTGGTTCTCGTCCCTCGGCCTCACCACTCCGGGCAGTCTCCTCTCCATTTGTTGAGCATTGAGCTTTATGGGGTAGTTATTTTCCTGTAATATCTTGCTGGGTCACTTAAGTTCACTTGCTTCTATGGATTCATCCGAGCGTAGTAACTTGACACCATTCACCAAAGATCCGACAAATGCACGTTTGACGTAGTGTGGACGCGATGTGTTTGATGGTGTTAAAAGATAACTTGAAAACCAAGAAATAAATAGTCCTCTGCTGGTTTTCAGTTCCCATCGTGAAGTTGATACTAACAGATTATTCGTTCAACTAGTTTAAGAATGCTTTGTGTTGTGCAGCTGATATGATCGCAAACATATCGTCAATGTATCAAAGCCAGGTGCGTCGTGGATGAGCAAAGTCACTTAGTTTAACATGATGCAAGAAACGATTGGCCACTATGCGTGATACTGTAGAGCACATAGATACACTGACAGTTTGTCTGTATTGTAAATTTTGAAAAGCGGAATAAATTGTGCATAGGCACAGTTCAACGCCACTAATAATATTAATAGGGGATAAGGCAGATATCTATGCTAGAGATGTATCACCACACAAAACAGAGGACAGAAAAGATAAACAGCCATCAATCATTAACTTAATATAAAGAGACGTCACATTGAAGCTGATTACGGTTTCATTTCCACTGATGTGGGTAGACTGGAGAATGCTTACTTTAAAAAATTGAGTCATTCACCTTACTTTTCACTAGCTGATAATACGGGCCCAAAAACTAAGTTTTAGGTTTAAGAACTAGTATGGTTCACGTACGGGGGTACCCGTTTTGTGCATCTTTGAAAACCCGTGGAATGTTTTAGGTCTACTGAATTTTGGCGTAAGTGTATACCACCACACTTGGTCGGGCTTGGGGTTTAGCTGGCGTACCCACACGCTAACCCAAAGTTTGGTCTTGTTGAGAGTTGGACTTTCTTTCTGCGATTCGATCTTCTCGTAAGCGCGCCGTGCTAGATGTACGAGCAGTTTGTCTTCACTGTCCTTTCGATTCACAACAACCAATAAGTTGTCCTTGTCCCCTTTGGTGACGTGTATGTATTGTCTTTCTCTAGTGACTTCAGTGGACCTATCTCCTCCCGTGACAGGTTGCTTCAGATTCGTCCTTGTTTTTTTTAACTATTGCGGACACCTAATCTGACTTCTTTTCTCTCTACCGGGAGCTGCAAGAGTGCGGGCTCTATAGCTATGAGTACTTTACGGTTTACGGGTAGAGGTGAAATTCAGCTCTCTTTTTATCAAGTGCTTCTTATTGTACGATAAGATTCTGTTGGGCAGGTTGAATAAAAGTTTGTCTGATTTGGCTGTTTCACGCAAAATCGCTGGTTATAGCTTCTATTGGACGCTTCCATTTTCTGTTGAAATCTGTTGAATTTTCCATTAGGTCTGAGCTTAAACTTTCCTAGTATTATCTCCAATATTTCCGTAATAAAAACCTTCATATCGGCCAACAGACCCGGTGGCAAGAAGGGATCAGAGTGATCACACGTAGAATGGGCTTGCTCAGAGATCACTACACAACCGAACCGCGGCAACCGCCAAAGTCTCGCCTAGCTGGCCTGAACTTACAGCACACTTCAGTTGGCACAATAGCTAGATTTCAAGCAGGGATCTCAACAATGACGCCTCAGCCAGCGGAACAACAAACGGAGGCATATCCTAAGCATAGTGTACACACCCACTTGTACGCACATAGAAAGTGGCCAAGTTCATCCACCTCTCGTAGTGATTTGCACTGGATTGGATTACATGGGGATGTTGATGAGGGCTAACTGGATGGAATGTGTGATATCTTGATTGGACACTTTGATAGACAGAAAACGCATGCTAATTGAGCACCAATACAGAGGGTAGGCACCGCTCCACGTTGTCAAAATTTCCACTGTTACATGTTCACACTTTTCAGTCATATTGTAGGAAACACTGCCTTACAGCATGCGCTTACATATAGCAACCCATGCCGTCTAAGTTTTGTCTTAACTTATACTTGTGTTTGTAATGTCTCAGGTCGCTGTCTACGACTTCAGTCTTCCGGTGAAAATAAACAACGTGTCAGCATTTCAGGAGCAGTCGGACGGAAGTGTAACAAAGCACTGCTCTTCCCACGATATCTCACACAGAGTTTTGGCTATTGGGCTTCGACAACCAGTCGATATCTACCCCGTCGACAGATGTGTGCAATTCAACTTTCCTCTCGAAACGACCCCTGGAGTTGCCATTACACAGCAACAGCAGGTGGGTATGAAAAACTCATCCGTACCATTTTAGCCTTTTGAATGACTACTGACAAATGAACTTGTCAGCATATTTATCGGGTTTTTGTTTTAAATTGTACACCTGGTGCACAAATTGGGCATCAAAGCGCACAAGAATCATGTTGGCTCATGAAAGAGTTCCACTTGCCGATAAGGATATTTCAATAATCCAGTCGATAAATATCCCTTAGGTCCGCACAATATGCACCCAGCGGTGGGCACGGAACAAACGTGTCTTATCTGCCAGAGACAGAAAGATCTTCACTATGGATCATGCCTGATACGGGAAAAGATTTTCAGCATATACTAGCAGTCTGTCAGTACACGGAATGTTTGGTCGTGACCTATGGGGAAATGCAACCTGAGAATCTCATTTCGGGTGGGTAGAAATTAAGATTGAGAAATTCCAATATTGCGTATGGTACAGGTATACTTAATGGCCGTTTGTTTACCGAACTGAGCGTGAATAATCTGGAACGAGACGCTAATTCCCCGACCCGGTGTCCTGGACTGTTGTTTGGAGAGATGACCCCTGGGTTTTCATTATTAGGATGGAATGTTCCGTGGGGATTTGAATACACAATTTTTTCCGTCGACTTTATTTTCCTCCACAATAAACGTCTATAATAGCGTTTTCAAACCAGATAGCTCAATCATACTCTCAGGTTACCAGCCTCCAAGCGTACCGCGGTAAGTCCCACATAGACTCTATCAGTCGCCCTCACCCGATTTACCATAAGATTTGTCGAAGTAGCGACCAGTTGCACCTTACATTTTAAGGTCATGCATAAAGTTCAGATGTCATACCGATAAGTCAGGAAACAAAGCGCACTGTGAAACGTGGGACCCCAACTAATCCGTCCTCTGTGCACGTATTTCAACTGCTGCTTAACTGAGCTGATGCGGGTAAAGTGGACTCCTAAAGTGTATCTCCATATCTATCCTGCGTAGCAAGTTTTCATTAATTGTTCACTAAAAACAATCTAGCAGTGTTGGAAATGTGATCGAGTTACTCAAGATGAGTTAATTCATTTAAGCCCTGAGTTCATATGACCGATAAAAGGAACAATGAATCTTGCTTTCACACTGGAGTACCATTTATTTTAACTGACATCTGTTAAGCGTCCTGCCACAATGTGACACCAAAGAATGAAATCTGGTCAAGTAGTGCGGTTCCATTACTCAAAGTAAGAAGCATAAGATAGACATATTTTGCTTTGCACTTAATTTCTTAATATTAAAAGTGCAAGTTTTCTGGAGTCCGTCACAAAGAACTGAAATGAAGTAGAAAAGCAATTTGAGACCAAACGCATGGTCAAATCCCGCAGAAAATGTGCAGTTTACTTTCACACGCATACCAATTTGGTGCATTTTTGGCGGACGCTGAGCGCTTCTTCTGAGGACGCCAGTTCATGAACTGAACATCAGTCAAAGTAATCACTGGGCTAGCTAATCTCTGATCAATCTTCGAATAAATCTCATAAGCTCTCTGTTAGAGGTGTTACGAAATGATGTAATGCTAAACCGCTGTCTGTCTGTATAACTACAGGTGTCCCGGTCTACTCATCCGCCCATATTGCAAACCAATGCAAAAATAAACGAAAAGCACTGATCTAACAAATCGCTCTCCTAAAATCCAGCTTCGTTAACTGTGAGGGCCTGTCTGGTTTCAGCTTATTGGTTTGTTTCCAGTCAACCATTTACGGTGCAACTAAACACCCGAATGATAATACTCGGATTGGGAAAAGGCACTCAGTGAGAAATATGTAAAAACAACGTAAATTTAACTGGTCCAGAGCCTGTCGTACTTTTATCTGAGGACAACGAATTTTAACCGGTTCCGAGCATTCCTTTAAGGACTTTTGAGAAGGAAATCACTATTTCATGATCGCGCTTGTATTTTTAACATCTTCAGGTGACATGAATCTGATCGGGAGTATTCCATTGGTTCATTAATTTAATTAAAACCCATATGTTGCAGACTAAATGAATGGGTAATAAGAAGGCTCCTTGGCTGATGCCCGCCAAACCCCTTCTGTTGTTTGCGTAAGACCTGCTATGTGTGTCCCAGTCCAGATGAGCCCTAGCATGAATTAGCTTTTTACATCTGTAGTAATTTTTACTGTACCCCGTATTATATCATACAATGTTTCCCTGGGTATTGTACCCATTTCATCATAACGCATACTTTATGCGTTTATGGTGGAGTCTCGCCAAAACTATAACTTTGAAGCTTCCAAAATCATAGGAATGAATACACTTCTGCGCAAAAATTATTAGGAGAATGGAAGCAAGTGACATCAAATCAAAATCAAAAATCATCTCTCCGACTTCATTTCTAGTGAGATATGAGGATTGCATTTATCTAAAATTCTACGGTCGGCAGTTGTCCTGAGCCGGCTGACCCAACCGCCTACATTAGACAGCTTACACAGATTCTCCAAAGTATCAAATGAACTTGCCTTCTGGTAGTCATGTTAGCCACAAGGGGCGAGATGGCTCAGTGATTGGAGCGGGGATTTATTGGCCGGAAGGTCCGTGGTTCGAACCCAACCTCTGCCTTTCACGTTCGCCTGTCTGGGCTTTGGCAACCTGGCAGTATCCCAGTCCTCGTGCTTGCTTTGGGCGAAACAGCAGCTAGGCACCAAAAGGGTATTACAGCTGAGCGATCATCTTTATCTTAGCCATAAAATGCGTTGCTACGTAACAGTTTTGTACAGTTTATTCGTCCTATGCGGGGGCCACTTAACATATTCAGGATCCGTTTGTGAGGATGATGCAGGTATGTATTTGTGTTCACTGTGATTACCTTTGATCCCTTAATGCCATCACCAATACCACAATCTGATCAATTACCTTACTTTTCGAACAAAAGTCATTCAGTATCAAGGCGGTTCGAGACCAGCCAATTTTCTGGACACTGGACCTAAACGAAGTGCAACGATTCAACAAGGGGAAGCTGGGAATTATTTCAATTGATAGAGACAAAGGGAGTACTTCAACACTTGATGAACTCATTGACGGCTCCTTTTCAAACTCTACTGATGAAGAAAGATTTACCATCCGCTTCAGTCCACGTGAGTGATTCTGAGGCAATATCTCACAAAGCAAACAACCTAAGCCTTCCAATTTTTCCCCTGTTTGTCCAACAATTTATGATCATGAGTCCTAATCTTCATCTCCCCGGTTGTTGCTCTTGGACTTAGTTTTGACCCGAAGTTTTAAACCTAGAAGTGTAGGTTGTGTGTAGGCTGGAAGACCAGCCGTACGAATGAGAAGCTGATCAGTAGAATGGTCAATTTTCAACGAAGACAGAGGAAAACTGACATATACACGGTAGTTTCTATTTCTTGCGCTTCCAGACTGATTGAAAACCGGCTGGTAAGCATAGGGCTTATAAATGCACTGATCTGCATTCATGCGCACGTCGAAGGCTAGGTGCAACAAGCTGCCGGGTGCTAATCTGGTAGTTTCTTGCCATGTAACCTTCATTAATTGGGTTTTACTCAGGGAACCACAAAGTTACTCTTATTGTATCTAATTAAGCCGTAGACTGCTTTTTCGTCGTCAAGTGAGTATTTGCAGAGGACTCACTGTTGAATAAAGAAGCACGTAACAAATACAGGGCTACATGGATTTCACTGGATGCACTGTCGGAAACATATTTAACTGCAGTATTCATTCATCCTTGGTTTTTACAGTCTTCCTGTGAATTATTTATAACCATTTCATAAAATTCTTGATTCCTACAGAAATTCCAGTCAAAATGAGCATGCAGTAACCAATTTAATGCAAATTCTGCATCTTAAGTATGTGTATGAATGTCTAAAAATTTGGCGCGCACCCTTAAAAGTCGATCGCAAAACCGTTTGCGCCAGTTTTCTGTCATTAAGTAAGTACGGCAGTCCAGAAGTAAGTTCTTTATGATCAGTAACCTTCAGAATGTTCATATTACCAGCTGCTTGAGTATCGCCACTCAGAACTCAACTATTGACTAACTTCATCTGATTGACAAACCGACACTCCGGTTCTATGCACAAAGAACATAAGATTTCCGAGGCGCTTTCTTCCTTGTCAGACATTCTGGGAAGTGTAAGAAGGTAGCGAGGCTGCCGCCTTTTCAAATCCCATGTTTCTGGAATCATACGTAGATAAGTAGCTTTTGTGAACCTAGGGTCCACTGAACTTGGACAAACGGTGGTATTATCAAAGGTAGTCTGATTGAATTTCTGAAGCTCTTCTCATCAGGACGAATTTTGCATACTATTAATTATTCTGTTGGGAGCTTAATTACATTTATAATGATCGAAAGCTGTCACACTTTTGTGGTGGTTGCGCTTTAGCAATTCATAGACGCCTCAACTCACTGGCTGAAATCTGTTCCTTCAAGGTATGAACATCCTTACTTTGACATACTAACAGTAGGCTTGCCGGATTCATAGCACCTCAAACAATTCAGTCTTTTTTTCGAAGTGAAAAATGCTTTATGAGTAATGAACCCGTTATTAAGACAATTATTTAAGCATCTATTTTGTTTTTTCCCCTCAGGAAAGGCCGGCTGTTTTATTCTCCACGTACCTCTTCTAATCCTGAAATCACCAGAAGATGTAACGGACGGGAAGACTAATCAGACTGCCTCTAGCAGATTCACTCCTTTCACGAACCTCAAACTCATTATTCGGGTAACTAAACCCAGCATTCGTTGTTCTCCATCCCGGATACTTCTGCCGCCTGTGCCGCCCGACTTCGAAATTTGTTTTCCCATTGAACTGGTCTACCAAGATTTACCACCTAAATGTAAACTTTCCGTGTGTTGGTGTGCCCATGATCAAACCACTCCAACGGAATGCAAGCAGATAACTCCTTCTCGCTGCCCTTTTGTGATTGACATTCCGCATGGACAGAGTGAGTTTACGATAACTTGACACTTTACAGCCATCTTGTAAGATGCTTTAGCGCGCGATGCCAGTGAAACGCAGTACAATCATCGGCTTCACTGGCATTTGCTTTATCTTCGACGTTTCAGTGCAAAGAGTCTGCTCCGTGAAAAGTGTATTCCAGTTATCATGTTTCGCCTGTTTAGACATACGTATTATGGGCCGCAATGCCCATCTCAGAAGTTTGTAACCGCTGCGCAGTTTAGCCTGCACGTCGAATCGAATGAGAAGTCCATTATGCGCAAACCTGCACCAGGTAGATTCTCAAGGAGTCCTCTGCAAACCACGGCTAAACCGGAATTCGTGAAGTACCTTGTGGAATTCTGCTACCTTGAGAGAACACTGTCTCTTGATTTGGCCGCTGAACTTTAGGTGGGACTGTGTGTTGCCGAAACGAGTGTGGCTTCCGACAAACTGGAGAAATGCGTGTAGAAGAACCGAAATCTGAAACTAAACACCGAGAGTCTGCCTGTAAATCGATGGATCTACATATTCTCTTTTAAGCTATGTAAACGCTACTCATGTACAGACACAAAATCCAGTAGATAAGCCGTCTCTGTGGACTGTTTGATGCTCAGTGGATCAAAAGAGTTCCAGACATTGGGGTCCCCTGACAAATGATTCATGGTTAAAAGAAGGCTATACAAGCTGAATCTGTGGCGCTGATTGCAATGGTTTGAACATTTTTGGAAGTTTTGTTCAAAATTGTCCAACCTATCCCTGTTAACAGTGTTATGCTCAGGCAAGCGTTGTAATAACAAAAAACAATTCAAAACTAAGCCCACAGGAATGTACTTTGATGCTGAAAATTTAGGTCTGATGATCATCCGCGGAACCGCTCAAGAGAAGAAGAACCAGCCAAAAATTTGCTCAACCTCTGCGACTATGCACTGCTAGTTAGCAAAAAAGGCAGGAACATTCTTGTGGCCACCTAATGCCCTTCATGCGAGTTCTGAGACATATTAACCTAAACAAACAGATTGAGGTTGGTGAAATTTAGATGGACATCGTAGTTTGCATGACAGACATGAACAAACATATTTTCAGCCAGCCTTGCAATGGTTCTCAAATGATGTGATTGTGTGCCCAGCGCCTGTTCAGTTTTACCACTCTATGATTACCACACCCAAAGGCCTTTTTGCAAATAATTACACCTACTTTTTTTCACTTTTCCCAAGTTGTAGACGATGGAGCATCTACACACCCAAAGGCCTATTTGCAGATAATTACACCTACTTTTTTTTTCACTTTTCCAAGTTGTAGACGATGGAGCATCTACGATAATCAAGGCAACTGGTGGGAGACTTCTGGCTTGGTTCCGCCTCAAAAGCACCCACGATGGGTTAATCATTCGTCCTCATCCTAAACCTTGTTCCCTTGTTTTTGTCGTTCAACCGGACGAAAACGTCAATAGCAAGAGTTCATCTCCATTAATTCCATCTGCGGCTCGTGTGGCTGTACCAGTTAGCCTGGCCGTAGACCGATCTTTTCTCAGCTGGCTTCAGTATATTGACTGGTATCCCGAAGATTTCGATGCCACTATCTCATCGGTAAGTTAGCCCAGTTTAGTGGATAAGTGTGACTGAAACTGTTAGCCGAATTTTGAGAAGAAGTACACCATTAGGCATAGAAGTTTTGCCAGTGTACAATATCTTTGGTGATGTGAATGTTCCATATTGCTATTTTGAACTCAGTACGCCTGAACCTCACGTGAGGATGACGTCATATACAGAACCTTTAGCATGCTAGAAGGGTTTTATTTGTGAGGGGTTCACCGGACTTCTCTTGTCGTGAAACTGCTTAGTACCCGTGTTGAAAATAACAACTTCGGAAGAAAAGAGTCCCAGTCTGTAGAATACGTATAAAGAAATTTAGGCATCACATCACTGTCATTACGGACATCACATACGGTAACTCTTCATATAGAGATCTGGCGTGAAAAATGTTACTCAGCTGTAGTCACAAATATTCAGCTTACTATGTGCCATGCATCCCACTGATTATTGACAAATTGGTCTTTATGCGTGACTCATAAATAGGTAGCTAAAATGATTGACGATGCCGTTTGCTATTATGTGAATGAAAAGCTCGTGAAGGTGATATTCGGTGCAAAAATTGCGCGGTTTGTAACGCCATACACTTCCTGGTGTTATCCGAGCGAAGGATTGGAGGTATTCTGTTAGAGCTAGTAAAGATTACTTTTGAAACTTATCAAGCTGAGGATTTCGACTGATTCACTGGGGAAATTTTGCATTTTTCTGCTAATTGTAATTCATAGTGTTTAGGATCATCAGCGAAAATGCGAGCTCCTTACCAAGCTTGGTACTCACCGCTCTAGTCGGCGAGGCTTGAAGCCGATTTGCGCCGAACTCAATGGAGTGGGGGAAAGATTGGGAAAACTTGCATCACATTTTTATCAAGCTTTGTTTTGTGCCACCCACTGAAACCACCAATAAATACTGCGTCTAATGAGGTAAAAGAATTTCTTACACCAGCTTTTACCTATAGGGATAAAATTGCTAGCCAGAAAGATGTTTCGTCCATTGGGGACGAACATACTATATCAAGGGACCACCTATTGAGTCAATCTTTAGTGAGAAATGGTTCATTCGTTCTTGGATATGATTACGCAATCAGCTGTGAACAAAAGTGGAAAATAACAGCATCATTTTGCATGACATTCCGGATTGAATTTGCTGAATCTCATCACGCCTGCCACGAATACCAATAATAACTCAACTGCAAAAAGAAATGCTATAGTAGAAGAAGCCTGATCTACAACGGATTTTGATACTATCAACAGAAGAAAATGCTGTCTGCACTTACACAAATCTTCAACCTGTTTACAGGTTGTTTTATATTCCTCCAACTGTCTTAACAGAATGTTTCTATCCGAGGATACCTTTTCAGAAGACTTGAGGAATGCATTGTTTCGATAAACTGAGGGGTAATTAACAGAAAATTTGAGAGATCACGTAACTGGTTTAATTAGTTTGAATTGATTATCATGGAGGGTTGCGACGTTCGCAATATGTCTCTTAGTAGTGGCCTCACCTACCTGGTATCGTTAAATTTTGGCATCCGCAAACTTTAGCCCCCAGAACCTGATAACTTGTTTCCATTATTTGAGATATGCAATAAAGATATCAAAACAACGTGGACCTTAGCTTGCAAGAGCATTCCAGACTACAGCAGCCTCCAGAATGTCTACGCCTCTGAAAAGGATTTCATTACCGATACCGTCGGCGGTCGTTGTAGATAGGTTCAGTTGCCCTGTGATGCATGATATTTCTGGTGTGGTATAAAAGATTTTTTGATGTAATTGGAAAGAATCATTATTTGATTCTGTTACCAAGTATACTAAGACTGGTTAGAAACAGTTACACAAACACCGAAGGACACCCCATTTCTCACAGATTTACAGTATAACTAGTCATTGTGCTCTCTGATTTTCACGGTTCACTTGGGTATTTTCAAGAGACATTTTCAAAAGATTCTGAATTGCCAGACTGAATTCCAAATGCACAGTAAGCATTCATTCACCTTTTGGTTAAACATTAAGTTCATACTTTTTAATTACTTTTCATTAGCTACCTCGGCAAGGAAAAATTCCCAGTTTCCAAGGTGACAGTCATGTCCACCCGTCCGCCAACGAAATGCAACTTAAGGCAAACAAATCAACCTCCATAATGAAGTCAGGACTTTTGGCCGATTTTCGTATTGTGGATAAGCAAAGACATGCGGGAAATGAAATCGATCCTCATGAAATGCTTTTACAAACCCCATTATCCTCAGATGGTAAGCTATCTAACCTTTTTTGCTCAGTTTCGATCAAGTACTCAAGCAAGTAGCGATGAGGTTAAACTCTAAACTGTCTTGAAATTGGTACACGTTTGAGACGTTAAATTAGACTATGCTGTAGCAAAGTACGGCAAAATCTTCTGATAAAAATGGGTGCAGTTCACAAAGCATTTGGACACCGGTTTCGGGAGTTGAACAGTCTCTAAATTTTCTTGAACACCACGAAAGAGAGGAAAATTTAACTAATACGGAAAGCTGCATGCATTTTAAAAGGTGGAAACGAAATGACGCCTAACCTTAGAGAACAAAAGGGAAGCCCCTTTTCTCTGCGGGAGACTGATTAAACATATGAAAAGAAAGTAAGTTATAACAATCTGTTCCTAATTATAATACTGTGCTTCTCTGAATCACTAACAGAACGAGTCCAAATGAGCGCGAAAGTTATTCCAGAGAGAAAGCACTGTGACTGGAATGGGACTCTGTTCCAAAATTACCTAATTACAGATTTGTTTATAATGAAATCCAGGAGACCATTCAGAACATTCAGAGGCACTCCTTATCAGATCAAAGAAATTTGTGCCAGTTGAAGGGTGTGCCCTGGTGCTATCGGTCTGGGGATGCAGGTTATCTGCTGGACTGGGACTATTCGTTTCAATTTGGTCGAAATGGCATCTATGGACCTCACGGATGTTGACTTTTGTGCTTCTACATATCTTTTGTCTTAACTGTTGAGTAACGATCTTGTTGGAGGGCACCAAATCAGTGAACAGCATCCATAGAATTTAGATACTGTAGATGTGTGAGACGGGAATAAGACCGTCCAGGTACTCGCTTAACCCACTAATGTTGATCATCAACAAGCTTGTCAGATTTTTCGACAATCTGGTGTTCCGAGAGGTTATTCAGCACGTCTATCTGAACAAGTTTAGCGGAGTGGTTTTCACAAATGGTAGCTGTCGGATAAGACAAGCACATTTTTATTTCACTGCTACAAAACCTGCTACGCGTGTGTGCGACTAGAATGTATGAAACACTGACGCTCCCACAGTGCTTTTTATCGTGGCCTTGCTTAACAGCTATTTAGTTGGGAAATATTCAGGCCATTTGGGATACGAATAGGCTATATCCCATGGATAAAAGTTACTTAATGGTGCCCACAAAATTCACATTTTCCATTGCTACGGTCGCTATATACAGGTTATGCTTTAAAATTATGGGTATGTTTAGCATAATAACTAGCAATCATTGGTTTTCTTGTGAGGCCAGCAGCACATTAGACGTTCTAGTGCTATGTTCCTACCAATCCTTGGAAAACAGTAACTTGCACTAACCAATGTAGTAGAAATGCAATTATTCCTTTGTCGTAGTACCCCTCTAGGAAGAACAAGTACATCGCAGTCGTTTATATTCAGACAACCATTCCTCCCTTATTTTTCCGCTCAGTTTGAAAATATATATGTGTTTCACAGAATTCGTACCAGTTGACAGTACGAAATGACGTAAAGACATGGAATGAAATCTGTCTGGGAATTTTGCACTCCTGGCCGGTGCACCATTTGTAATCGTATGCAGCATGTACTGATCCCCTTCTCCTACTAATGCAACCACTGTCTTCACATCTGGTTTCCTCAAGTCGTTCTACAGTACAAGATTCTGTAAGCCGAAACGACCTTGAGTTTATTGCCACAAACGTAATCGTCTGACGGGTCAAAATATCCTCAGTACATCCCTCTGAGTTGATGAATACCCGTGCTTTGGTAAACTGTGATGTCGCGACACAAGATATCGCGATCAAGAGAGCATCCGTCCCCACTGAGCAAGCCACTGTGGCTAGAGGAAAATGACAAATATTCACGAAGTACCTCTTAAATGATACGTATAGTGAACACTAACATAGCTCCATAGGCGATTATTAAGGCCAACATGGTATGACAAGAACCCTTGCGGTTTATTATTGCCGCAGCTGTGAGACATATTACCCAGAAAACGGCATTCATCAAGAAAATGACTTCACTATACTCGTAGCAATTTCTGGTCAGGCTTTATCGGCTCGGCTGGCTTGATCGTTTGACTGTATGCTGCCTTGCGCTAAGCAACTCAGAATCGCGAGAGCAAAGAGTCTTAAAAATAGGTTATTAACAGACTTGGTGAACTTTGAACTTGTTTCTGGAAAACACCTGATCAAACAGCGCTCCTGTGATCGACGAATGATTCACAAAAAGCTTTCAGAAACTATTGAAGTGGTCTTTTTTTAAATCAGCGGCAGATGAGAGTAAGTACACTTATTGAGTACTTCAGTTCCAGTTGGACGTTTTTTTCTAAAATGAACATTTGTACGCAGATGAGTATCATCATAGAAACTCAGGGACAAACCCTGCCATAGCAGAAAATTTACATACTTCTTCTTGGCCCTACCAAACACATGCAATCAGTTTGTCTTTTTACAAACTTGAGAGAATTTCTTGGTTCTTTTCTTGTTCGGTAATCAGAATTTTTTCACATATATTAGTAGTATGTATGCAGTGGGAAGCGCGATTTGATACTTTATCCTTCCTTTATTTTCAGGTGTGTACAAGGAAAAGAATTCTACACCACGGTAGGCTCAATATATTTGTCATATTGTGTTCTTTCATGTATATCTTCTACTCTGATTCTACGACGCTCTTCGTTGTTACTCACGTTATGATGCACAATTACATGATGCCCCAGAACCCGAAAGTTTCCGAGCACGAAACCATCTATTATTTTCACAATTGATAAAGCGAGATGGCTCAGTGGTTAGAGCGCAGATTTACTGACCGGAAGGTCCGTGGTTCGAATCTGACTTCTGCATTTCTACTTCCCCAACGTCTAGTCCTGGGGAGCCTGGCGGTAAACCAGCCGTCGTACTCGCTTTCGGGTGGCAGCTAGGCACCGAAAGGGTGGCTTGCTTATTTATTATTCAGTTATAATTAGTTTCATGTCCACGCAACCTAGAACTATCAAACCTCTAAAGAATCTATGGAAGCTTACATGGTTACCGAATACATTTGGATTACTCCAATCAAGTGCACAAAACTGCAAAAGAATCTTATGGCTGTAAAATTTTATTCTGACCGAAATAATTTGAGGTGCTTTTTGTGGATGAAGTTTTGAGGTCGTCATTCGTGGTACCGAACACACATTGTGGTGAGAAAAACAAGTTGATGACCTATTCCAATCAGCCGGGGGCTTACATACTGCAGTCTATCAGTTTATGAAAGCCTGGTGGAAGCGAAGAGACCACTGCGAAAAGTCAGTCAACCAGGGCGTTAAAGGCAACACGGTTGTTGTTTTTCAACTGAGGCATTAGTTTCAAATGTGTGAATAAGGATAATATCCATTTTAAGCTTAATGCACCTGCAGGAGGTATAGGAGTATGGAGAAGAGCAAATAAATCTAGCATGAAAAGTGTAAAAGTGGCATTCATTAATGACCAGGTTCGATCATCATGGTCTGAATGGTTTTATCTACAGTCCACAAGAGGTAACAGAATGGGTCTCGGATGGTTTATTTCCTACATGCAGTATGATGCTGATTTGAGGAAAATGCTCAAGAAGTTGGATAGTCATCTAGCAGTCCTCTGGTGAAATAGGATGACACTTTTATACGAAGTGCTACCAAATAAACAGGGGTGTTCTTCTGGGGTATTAGGTCTATAAACAACAAATACCTCGCAATCAATCGGCTGTTGCACTCCATCACTTCGTTACTGAGTTCTGAGTCAAGCCGATTTGAGACTCAAATGGAATTTCCAGAGATCTTCCAAAGGCATGCTTAAGAACAAGCTTGCACTTCGAACCTGAATTCCACTTGAAATATCCTAGGAATCCTGGCGAAACGAGTGCGTGGACGCACTCACCCTTCGAACGATTACTGAGCTGGAAAAAACACATACAGAAAAATTGCAAAAAGTGGGTACGCTCATTTTGGCTCATCCGGAAAGATTTATCCGAAAGCGTGCGTTTTATCCACCTAAATAAGCAAAAGTAAGTAGTCGGTTCCACACGAAAATTACTTTGGCCACAGTGATGTGTGATACTTGACTTATGTACTCTGTGAACTAATCTGGTTTTAAGTGAAATAGCATAAATAGCTGAGAATAATCTCTTTAATGACGGTATGGAATAGCGTCACTATTCTTAACATATTAACTTTAACAATGACTTTTCCAGGACGACTAACTTCACTTGCCTTTATCCAGTCTTCAGACTGTAGTGCTAATGAGTGCTTTCGGGTTGCTTATGATCTCTAAGTTCACTATTCACCAAAAGACACCCCCATTGAATGCCAGAGATCTCTTCATTTTGTTTTAAAGCCCACAGTTATCGGGTAGAAAATCAATTGTGGTAAAGCACTGTCAGTCGGCCACAGAATTAGCTGAAGGAATCTTCGGTCGTCATTGGCAGTATTGTGATAGGAGGACATCAGAGTGTGTGCGACGATGGATTCAAAATCAAAATTTTCCAGGAAGCACCCAGATGCTGAACTTTCCGGATGATTTTCGGAAGTAAGTAAAAACAATGATATGAAGCACAAAATTATCCACTTAGTGAGAGGCAACTTTGAGTAAGCAGGTAATTCATTACCTTAGCAGTTTGAAGCGCCTTTCCAAATCCACTTGTGAGTAGTTTCCAAGTTGTTGAAGGCAAATCCATATCACCATGTTAGAATAGTTTTTATGTCTTAGGATTATTAATCCGGTTAATCAACAAAGTGGGCAGGAACATTGAGTCCCGGCTTTTACTTTTATTCTGGCTAACCAAATGTGTACATTACTTTTCACTTGGGCGTTTGCACACCAAATTCATTAACTGTGACGCACTGCTACTCTAGTGCAAGCTGGGCAGGTAAATAACCAGGTCGAAAAAGGCGATCATTCACAAGCCTTGTTGATAAAGGCATCGTTCGCACAGACTTCACATTCATCGGCATTACATCTGCCACCGTCACATCCTTGCGGGGAGAGAAGGTGTTAGAGAGCGTTGTTTAACTGAGGTTAATTTGTCCAGCGGTAGACATCATAACGCCTAGTCAACTAACACCAAGCTAATAAACCAACACACTACGCAAATCCTAGGTCCTCGCATGCGTCCGAATGGGTAAGAATATAAACATGCGATAAAACCGGTAGATACCTCCGCAGTGGCACAATTAGTCAGGTCTCCGCCACGGACATAATTGCACCGCTGAATTTCTTACTTCGTTGTCTAACTTACACCGGTAAACATTACCTATTTTAGTCATATGGAGAGGAAGGAAGCCTAGCAAATTCACGAACAATGATTCAGTTGTGAATAATTTGTGTTGAGAGGTCCCATACGTCGTCAGACCATACAACTATATCAAGTAAATATCAACTATATCAAGTAAAACCTCGAAAACTCCGTCTTTTGTCGGGTTGGATACCACACTCTTCACCCCTGCATCAAGAACTGGGTTATTTTTAGTGCTCAACATGCTGTCGCCACTTTTGATGTCAAAACTGACGGTCGTAAAGCGTTCTTCATTCACTTCCTGGAGGCATTTGACGGCAGTTCAGTCACCGATGAGGGTGAAGAACACGCCAAAAGTTCTTCAGGTGAAAGGTAAGATTTCGGGAAGGGTGTTAGTAAAAAGGCGCCCAGTAAAACAATTATGGCTGCTCCGCGAACTGCAGAACAAACATACGCTTTAGACCTCACTTACGTTAAATTTTTTAGTCATTCAGCCCATGCTTGGTTATAAATATACCGGTAGTCGAGTGTTCAAAGACGACTAAGGCTTTCAGAGCTTCGGATTTGTTGTTTGTGGTGCACAAATTGCAAGTTTCCTCACATTTTTGTCCTCACAGTCTGTTCAAATAGCTTTCCCTAGGATATCTTGAGTTTCTCTAATTCAGGGTCCCATGAAGTGGGTACATTTAAGTGAAAAAGTTGAACACTGGTTGTGGGAAACTTTCGAACATTTTACTGTATTTTCTGCGACTATTGCCTTTTATGAATAAATGGCACGGATTATATTTACAAGCCCTCTGTGCAAGTGCATGAAGAAGGATTATTTCATCCGTAGATTGCAAGGTCCGTTGTAAGTGAACGAATGGTCTGATTTCTGGATTAGAGAATGTAAAGTTCTGCCTAAGAAACTGATACTGACTGTTGGGTATCCTGTTGGATAATCCGGCACTTCTATTTTGCTAATTAGTATTGGGCATTAATGTGATTTTCGTTTTTGTACTACTCCAGACCACCGCGTGACCACATCATAGCCTTCTGGGATTCAATGATTCCTGTACATCGGTTGAAAAACCTTAGACAGAGTTTCCCGCGTCATGCATAGCTGTGTGGTTATCTATTCCGCAAAACAAGGGAGCCTTTCTAAGGCACCGTGATCTGAGGCAGCGCGTATTCGGGACTGATCAGCAGTGAATGCTAAGCCTTGCCAGGGATCGCTATTGACTTTGATCAGTTCAGCACCATGGTAGCTCACAAGCAGGGGGCTGAAATTCCAAAACTGATATTCAGTTGGGTCTCCCGTCAGAACCAAGTTGGCGTTTGGAGAAATACATTTCGCGAGTAGATTTGCACTTATTTCCCACACTGAGGAGTGTAGCCATGGTTGGACTACCTAGATCGAGGATAATTAGGTTCAAACCTTTAACCAGCAAGGTTATCTGCAAGGCATAAAACCGACATACTGGTAACAGTAACGAGAACAGGATTGTTTTTTTTTCAAAATTTACCACTGGACCAACTGACTAGTTTCATTGAATACTGCATGGCGACCACAGTAGCATAGCGTACCGCGTTGCTTGTTTACACACTTTGTTACATTAGCTAATTTCTAGCCCCTTCCAGACTACTTTACGCCAGGTAAAATATTTGAAATGGCACTTGGTTTTTGTTCTCCAGTCCCTTTTAACTGCACCGCGACCTCGTTCATGACATTAAGACCGTCATCAACCGGAGAAGGCCCTCATAACTTATTCCTATCCAAACATTGTCGTCGCCCTCGATTACTGAATTTATTTGCTTCACAGTTTTTAACATCTAAACGGTCTTCCCGGCTGATCCACCGTAAATGTGTGTACCAAAACCTCTCCTTTTTCACTTTGGTGAAAGAAGTGTATTCCACTTTTAAGGAACTAGAATGTCCCTATCCTTGTGAAGCACAGGTTCTTCCAATGAATCTTAATTTAGGTTGAAACGAATAAACATTTACCAACACGTCTGTTGTTGCGTGTTCAATTGAACAGAACATCTAAACCAACCACTGTCAGCTGTCCTCTTGCTGCTGCGTTTCATGCTCCCTGACAAGCAGCTGCTTGTAATACTCTCCGTGCCAAGCTCCTTAATTCCAAACATGATAAAAACCATGATATATTGCGAAAAATGATTACTTGTTCCAGTTGCTTAATCCCATTGTCGGTGGTAGTGAACGGGGCAGTTTTCATAGCTGTTAACGTCATCGCTTTTGGATGGTATTCGATCCAAGGGCAAACTGAAAGGAGAATTAACAGCACTTGACGGTCAGCACTGGTGCAGGTAAGGCACACTGGCAAGTTCAGTGAAGCGTACAAAGAACTCTGTTTCTGGTACAAGTAAAATCATATTTAGGAAAGCTTCAGTTTTCCCAGAACTCAGCTCAACTTAGCTGGGATGTATATCTATATACATAGAGAGAATATGTGGAAAAACAGTACTCGCTAAGCGAGGGAAAAACTCCCAAGTTGATTGGTTGTACAGTTTTTTAGGCTTTAAATGCATTATCATTAAACTACACTGGTATTAATTGTCATTGTAATCTCGTCTAATTTTCCCACTTACAGATGCGCATCCTTCACAGCCTGTCTCAAGAAACACAAGCCTTCAGTCATATCTGACAACTGGAAAACTCTCGCTTCTGGTCCTCAGCATAGCGAGCAAGAAAAACCAAAGGCTAGGACTTATTTCAACCATAATATTGGCTTGCTTTACCAGTTTCTTGTGCACCTTTGTGGCGGAACCGCGCCACCTGGAGTACAGCCTTCTATCTCTCTGAATACTGAAAGGCCATTTGATGCCATGAATGCAGTCTACTCCTTTCATTCCTCGCTGCTCACATTTGTAAACAGGTAGGATGGTGGTTACACCTTTACATAGTTGCTTGACAAATATAGATTGACATGGAATCCGAAACCAGTCGTTCTGAGAGACAGATGCTGTACAGTTTTACGTGTTTAAATATGTCTCCTTTGAACTCTAGCCATAGTTCAGGTTAATGCGTAGGCTTCTCGGTCGATTTAGGAGTGACACACTTCTCCTAACACTACATGGACAACGTATATCCTTTGAATTGTCTGCAACATGTAAGTGGCTTTGAATGTAAAAGAAAATGCCGGAATATCACGATTCGGTTAATCTTACCACTCATTTTACTATTCGCAAAATTCAGCCGACAGTTAACTAAGCAT
Source organism: Opisthorchis viverrini (assembly GCF_000715545.1). Classification (NCBI taxonomy): domain Eukaryota; kingdom Metazoa; phylum Platyhelminthes; class Trematoda; order Opisthorchiida; family Opisthorchiidae; genus Opisthorchis; species Opisthorchis viverrini. Next base: position 548,836 of record NW_008751939.1, read on the forward strand.
CCGTTGACGCAAAACCATTTCAGTTGCAGTTTGATGCAACTTTCCGGTACGAAGTGTGTTTATTCCAACTTTGATTTGGCCTCGACTTCGGTCCGCAATGTGAACTTCAACCACCCGAAGCTTTACATCTTCCCAGAAGCAAGATTTCACTACGAGATTTAGTCATGAACAAATCAGACGACTTTGTCGAATTCCAGTCACGTTAATGTACCTTTGACTGTCAAATGGTGCGCGATTCAACATATGCACATTCTGATAAGTAAGCTATGTAATCCGATAAAACTAAAAAATATGCCAAAATGATGAGTCACATTTGGACCAAAGAGATAGCAGAATATCACCTTGTTTGAACTGAGTTCTTGATCACCGTGATTTAATTGGGAAGTGTATGTTTGGGATTTTGTAAAAATAGTTTCATCTAACTATTCAGTGATCTGTAACGGAGTCCGTCCCGTAATATGATCGCATTGCAACTCGGGCCGAATTTACCAAGTATTCACCAGACGTTTTTTGGATTGCTTTGAACTGCCTTTCTCTACAGTTTGGCACTCACCACACTCTTTTTGCCTAGTTAGTTCCTGCTTTTCCATACCAATTGTCACGATATACATTTATTCTCAAACTTGTCTGCGTAGTAATCTAAAGTGTATATCAAATGGTAGTATAAAATCCACCTAGCTAACAAAAACAATCTAGACGGAATCCTACCGTACCTTCGATGCAGTAGATATTCTTTTGGTGATGACTACCTACTTAATTGTATCCTACCTTCATCGGTAACTGACACATTACTCGCTAAAATCAGTAAATGAAACGCGAGCACGTTGCGGTGATCTGTCATAAGCACGTTATGGTACAAGCATAGGAACAATATTTATCGAGTTGAAACAAGATATTTCTTTAAATTTGAGTCCGTTATTCATCTGGAGTAAATAGGCTTCCCAATACTTGGAAGTCATATACGCTAATTTGAAGCCCAGTATTCAAACACGTCCTCCAGACACAGTGCTTTTCCTTGTGTTTTTCTGATGGATGGCGGATTTTTTGAGATATGGGGAAATGGGCTATCCCACAAACAATTCCTGTACTCGTGGGAGGAGTGGGTAAACAGTTTATCCAAAATTAAGAAATCCTTCTGAACACTATGGGAAAATGTCACTTGTGAAATCTCCTGTAAAGTATTTTCTATTTTAGACTCTTTGTTGGGTGAACCGCTGCTTTTCTAGAGGGGTGAATATGATTCCGATACCAAATAATTCAACATCTACTTCTCAAGTGCACTTGGTGATTTTTCATGGCCCCAGTAAAAACTTTCATTACATCAGTTGTTGCACACAACTGGAGCCGGGCTGGTCCAGTGAAGCCCATGCTGAACTTGCATCCTGGTGAGCTGGATTCAACTCCGTGAGGGGTGCCAAAAGCTTTATGCTAAGCACCATGATGATAGGCTGTGCACTCGTTCCTCTAGCAGTTCAATCAAGGCACGGGGTTAATGAAACTAAATCTTTAGAACACACACCGGTACCAAGCGCTGTTCCAAAGTGTGGTGGGTTTGGTAATGGTGGTGGTCTTGGTGACGGTGGTGGCGGCCAAATGTGAGCGGTGCAGGCAGAATAAAAAAAATTACGCTGTTGGCTGCATGTAAATTATGTAATATACGTCATCGTTTGCGACTCTGATATTTATTGCACCCAGTTGCCAACCGCAGGACATTCTTCAAGAATTTACCGCATCCCATTATACGATACTGTCTAAATATTAGTGTTCAATTTTTCTAAATGCTCATGACTAGACATTTGCAATAAACATGTAGCTGAATTTCTCAACGGAATAAACCGATAGAGGTTTCGTCGTCTAAGTGGAGTCAGTCCATGCTGAAAAGACAAGAAGAACTATACAGCCGTTTCATCCTTATTGGGTGTCATCAGCAGTGGGCATCTCACGAAACTCCAGAGAACCTCGAGCTAGCGACCTCCTAGTTAGTCGTTTCACCAATTCCCCCGAGCTACCTGTAGATTTTTGGTAGTAATAGAAAATTCGGAAATTCGCAATGGAGGGTAAAACAATTCGAAACGAAAATTCCCAAATTTCTTTCACTACCAGCAATCTGTGAGTAGATCGAGAAGAAATTATACTTCGTCCCATAAGTGGGACCTCTATTCTGGAGGTAGCTACTCAAACAGCCAGTCAACACGTGTGACTAGGTGGTGTGAATCCCTTAGGTGAGGGATAAGCTATGCTATTTCCTAACCGAGGGCAATTTAATCACACTGTTGCTTAGGTACTCATGACCAAAACGATAGGCGTTCAAACTACTAACCTGAAGGTCGCAGGCTCAAGATACTATGGATTTTCGTCAGATCCGCAACAGGGACGAAACAGCTGTACACTGCTTCTCGCCTTTTCAGCAAAGATTGACTTTATTTGTAGAACGAAATCTTTATTTAAAGTCCGCAGATCTGCTCACAATTCCAACAACAGCAAACCGAACAAAGTTCCGAGAAAACACGATGATCTCTAATTCTATGAATCGCTAAACTAAACAAACGTTTTCCCTATTTATTCCAACTATTCATATTTTAGCCAAGGAGGATGTCTACCTCATGTAGTACCACAACACTTGATGGATCCTCAAGATTACGAAGCTTGGCATGCTCTGGGTTTTCCTGGACTCACAAAATCTGGTCGATGCATTCGCCTGACAGAAAGAAGTCTCTGTGACCCGAGACATTCAGCATTAAGTGCCAGCATCATTTCAAAACGCTCGGAATCTAAACCACCTGTTTCACCTAAATCAGGAAGAGACAAGACTCCAAGAGGTCCACACAAACAATCGCTGTTAATTCTGCCAATACAACCTTTGCCCAAGTTAACACGTCAGGAATTTGAGAGCGTTTCGATTAGAGCGTGGACAGATTTGATGCTTCAACTGATCAAGGCAAGTTGGCTTTGCTCCTTGTTCGTTATTCACATCTTCTTTTTAGCCAAAAATACATCGATGGTTTTCAAAGTGAAGAATGGATCAGTCAACAGTTACCTGCTGGACTTACGTCGAGGTCTAACAGTTTCAGGCTCCTTTCTTACAGCTTAGTCAAATTAACAACACTGGCCGAGTGTGACTTCCTCCCATTACTAACTTCAATTCAAAACCATGGTATCTCTAATTATGCAACTTACTTTGCTCCAGAAGTTAGGATTATCTGTCACCCAGTGCAGCATTTCTTCAATTCATCGTAGAGCCCATAGGGACGAACTCGTCCACTCCTGGCGCATTCCTATAGTCTAGGCCGAAACTAATTCAAGTGATATCACTTAGATACACACACACACACACCAGTCTACCTGGCCCCCTTCTGTAGAAACGTACCTGCAAATACCGCCTCGCTACTGCAATACATTTGATGTTGGTCTTCATATGTGCATGAAATACTGGTCGAAACAACATGGATGGTCGCGCATCGCAAAGGATGTGGTAATGAAGAGAATTTTCAAAGACAACATTTGTTCCAGTGTTAAAACCTACGACAAAATGAATTTGCCATTGCTTGTCCGCAAGGCTGCCAACTGGAGCAACTAAGCTAACTCGTAAGGATGTTTTTTAAGCAAGCGCTTAAATTTCTCCTGCATGCAGGTCTAAAATGGATAAAGAATGCGTTGGTCTTTCGTGAGAACAGACAACCACAAAGGCATTGACTAGAAGAGTGAACATTTTAGTCGATAATTGTGAACTACCAGTTCTAGTTCTCCAAAGTAACTTGTATATTTGTTTCGAAGATAAATGGAAACGACATACCACCAGCGATGCCTGCAGCTAGCTTGTTTATAGAGGGCACATTTTACTTCAACAGAATGGAATTTCTTTTTTTAAACAACGGTTTTTCTTATTCCTTCAGTTTTTGGTTCAGTGTAACCATAGCCAGTTTGAAGCTGAAAAAGACGGTCGTAAACGTGCCTTTAGGTGTTGTTCTAAAATTGGTCTTTGCCTATCATCCGTCGATTTCCTTGGAGTGACGAACTGAGTTTGGAAGAGGGTGAAAATACAAATCAGGCTGCATCGATTAGCCAGCTGAACGTTATCACCTTTTTGTTCTGTTCTTCCAGTGTTTTGTAGTCGAGCGCCTTGAGCCAAATGATGTTGACAAAGTTCGTCAGCCTTTTCGTACAGCTGCACATGAGTTTTCCTGGACTGCACAAACGCAATTCAACGACGTTAGCTCGACCGTATGGAACTGGCTACCTGAGATGGTAAACTCAGTTGAGAATGGTCCCATCAAGCCAGAACCATCTACTTGCCTCTCAACTAAACAGCTGTCTACATGGTCGATGTTGTCCAGATGCTCCAACAACGAGGCTGCGGTTCTTTATTGGGTCAATTATTGTTACCAACATGGTCGTCAAACCGTTTGGTCTCACGATGTATCAAGTCAGAAGGTCCCAGTGCCGCGTTTGATTGGGAATTTCGACACCGACTTTTCTGATGGTGTCGTTCTTGCATGCCTAATTGGTTCTTACGTCCCGTCGTTGGTAAGTTCATTGACCCAAGAGATCACAAATGTAGGGGAACGTCCGTAGTTGTACAGTTGAAAGCTGACTAGGAAAATAAGAATAGTTGTGGTAATATTTGTTTCTGTTTATTAAATGGCCCCGCGTATTATTAAAACACAAAGTTGACAAACGATGTGTTCCTAAGCTCTCAGCGGACCAACACTTTCATAGAATGGAACAAAATTTGAGATGGTGAAACTGAATACTCTTGAAAGCTGTCTGCATTGACTGTCTGGTGGATGTGTGAGCAGGACACTAAAAGTTCTGTGAGGTTGGACAAATAAACTATTCAGTTGTAGCAGATGTCGGACAACGGGCTGCCAAGTTTACCAATTTTTGGGGCATGGGAGCCGATCATGCTTTCATTGGTGCACTTTGTGTCTAGTTTGAACTGATTTCCTCTGAGTGCCTTAGTCGTTTGAGGCAGTCGATTACCCATGCGACCAAGATAACTTGCCCAATGATCGCAGGTGAATGGGTTGGTTACCATATGTGAGTCAAGGGCTGTTTCTAGTGACTATGGGACCAGGCAGTACGAGGATATCCTCACATGCATAAGTCTTCGTACTCCCTTTATACCGACAATTACAGTCATACCTTCTAGCTCTTTTCAGAATTCAAAGAGCAAAGTTCCCTCCATGACCTCCGATGTACTGTCTGGTACTCGTCTGTTACCCGTAACTCAGACCATTGTCTTCGTGCGCCTCGCACTGTATACGTTGGTTGTTTACTGTCGAAAAAGGGCAAGCGCAACACGTTTCGTTATCGTGAAACTTTTCGGCCCTTACAGAGAATAAGATAAGTGTATTGGTAAGCCCCTGACACTCGCTCAAAAACGCACTGAGTTTCAGGTCTAACAAGGGCAACTGGCACCTCGGATACCCCAGACAGCAACTTCATTGTCGCATATTATTACCGAGTACTGACGCTGAATGTGGCGGATTTCCTATCCGCCACTTCAACGTCGTGTGATAAAATCATTTATCTGCTAATGCAAAGTAGGAGAGCTGACTGAAGTAACTTAGTCAAGGTTGGTAGTATGTTGATTATAGGAGAAAAAGAAAGTACTGTAGGCAGTTTCTCATGAAGCACACTCCAAATCATTATGTATTGGTTTACTCTCCTTTCATTTTAAATAAACATCTTAGGTTTGGCCAAATACCGACTTATTAGCGCTCGTCAAAATAGTGAACTCAATTAGAGGAAGATACTTTCTGGCAATAGATTGTGGCGTTTCAAAGAAATTCATGTGTAACCATTACAAGTTGATATAATAGTGCGTCAAAGCAACTGACCACGGTACTGGAGGCGGATATCTGAACTGAAATCATTGCAGCAGGTCACTGTAAATGACGGAGTTTAATATAACTACTTAAAATTTTTCTCCCACCAAACTTGCACAATATTATCAGTATTTTACGCTCACGAATAGGCAGGAATATTCACCAGCAGTTGTCGTTATTGCTCCGGAGCAAACGTCCAGGTTTGCTATCATGTCATTATTTAGTTGGTTGTTTGTACCTAATGTCCCAACGGAAACGTGACAGAATGGCTCCAAATTTTATTGGGCATATTTCAAATACAACCCCAGATACATTAGGGGTGAGCAAAACATTGCCTGAAATTAACAGGTCACCACCACCAGTATTCGACTGATCACATTTTACATCTAGTAAATGACGAAAAACAGGATACGGCAAACAAATACCATATTATGGGTAAGGTAAAAATGTTATACCGATAAGAAACTCCGCTTCTAAGCGAAATACATTCATTTTCATGCCATATCGGTTTTGACGGGATACTTGTCTGGAACCCAGCTGGTCCTCTCGTTTATGATGTTTTTAAGCAACTGAATGTGGCCTCTTTTTTCAGTTGGCATGATATTTGAGAGATCTCCTCAAGAAGTGTAAAACCGGTCGTGGGCTGTCGAGAAATTAAGTCCCATTTTCTTAACCACGGTATGCTCCAACGTTAAAGAATTGTCAGTTGGTAATAAAATTGAATGGAAAGGTCAGAGCTTTTGAAACCCGACATTGCTGGGAGCAGGCGAGAAATTTTTTAAAGATGTTTACAACCCATCCAGTTTTTAACTATTATGAATCTGAATTAACTAGCCGATTTTCGTTTGTTGATCCCACTTGTTCTCATTTATTATCTGACGCGTAAACGTGTGTTTTCATGTATATTGATGGACGACCAGATTAACCGCCTTACTTAGAAAATAAAGTTTTTAGCGCGGATAGCAGAATTCTGTACCCTTTTGAGAAGACTGTGGTTTGTGAGATGGTGTGTTTTTGTAAATCTGGCAAAGAGTACTTTCTGCGGATCACCCCCGAAAATACCAGCTGTTCAAGATCCTCCTTTAGAGACCACTGTACTTATTCCGGTTGGAAGCTAAATGTGAACGGCGTCAAATAGTTATGATGCTCAGATTTGTATGATTTTAGTTCCTCTAGCCCTAAAACGAACCTGGCCCCGTGCAATTCGCCAATGCCTTTAAATCACAACTTGGTAACTCCCTCAAGAAATCACCCTTATGTACATACGTCTTCACTGGAGTACATCTAAGGTTTCTTATTGTTAGAGCGTGCTTGGTCTACTTTGCACGATTCTCAATAGCTATGGATGAGTTAATTTACTTACAGAGTGGATGAGTAGATACTGTTTATTGTTCGGGTCCTTATTTGTCCTTAATAACAAGATGGATGTTCTTGAGTAAATAGGTTTTGTTCCAAAGAGTGAATTCTTTTCTGTCCTTCTCCAGATCCCAGACTACATCTCAAAGGTTTACACACAACCAAAAACCGATGAACAACGTCTGCACAATGCTATACAAATCATTACTGCGCTCGACACCATTTGCTTAGACTACGGTCTATTACCTTCGGATATCATCAATCCCCATCCGCTTGAAATATTGCTTTTGTGCGTCCAGTTGTTCCGGACTCTACCTGACTACAACGTATGCCAGTGTGTGCAGTTCTCAGGTAAATTCTCCCCAAACAAATATACAGCCTTTGGAATATTTTCTTCGAAATTGTTTCAGTAACTATTTACAAGTGGTTAAAATTAGAAGTCGGTGACAAGTTTTCCGACTGAACGGCTGGCTTATTTGTCTGGTTCACAAAAACAACTGCTAAGAAAGAAACACAAAGAATAAAGTGGGAGTTTTGTAACATGTATACTTACTCACCTTCTCCGTCGAAGTTGACAACGCTTCTGGATCCTCTTCTGGAGGACTGCATAGTTTACTCATTCCCACTCTCATTCGGGTCATCTAGCCAATGTATTCACTAACATGTTTGTGCAATCATAATTTACAACGGCCTACTTCTGTGTGGACTTCAGAAATGTAGAGGAAAGCTTCTTCAAGGGCACCATAGGTAATAGCAAACGCTGCACAACCAATCGACTGGCACTGGGTAAACCTGGCAGTCTTTGTTTGTTGGGTCTTGCATTGCAGTCAGGCTAATTGATTAGCGGTTACCAAAACACTTTCCGCCACATGTTGTGTTGTTGGTGGACCTCCGGTGTTCCGTGTGACAGTTTACACTAGGGACTGCCTTGTCTGATCGACAAACTTTTCCAGCCAGTACGAGCTGTAAATGAACAGAAATGACGTTGAATATTCATTCAAAATTGTGCACTGAGGTGAATTCGCAGTTTGCTGTACATCCGCATCGTCGCGTACGAACAAGGATGCCGAAATGAATGCATCCCCGAGGATGCGCTTCTTTACCAGCGACTCAAGTTAATTTTTATAGGTTAAGATAATGATACGAATAATATGCAGAGATAGCATTTTCGCCGGTTTCAAGGCGTAACTAGCTCCTTGCTTGCTTTGAGAACAACCATTTTCATTTCAGACAGAATTGTCTGACGGTATAAACCCAGTAAAAAGTGTATTAACAGTAAATTATATTCACCGCATCCGTTTGTTTTGAATGAATTATTTACAAAAAAACTAATTTCAGGTATCTTCACTTTAGCTTTAACTAATTTAGCTAAAACAGGCTACTGTGTGATCAATCCTTCTGCTACCCGAATGAGTTCCGAAAGTCATAATCATTATCGAGAGCATTAAATCAGTGTTCAGCACTGATGCTTAGCTGCCGTATAACCATGATTTGTTTGAAAGCCTTCTTGTGAAGACAATCATAAAATTGCACGGAGAAGGGAATTTGTACTAGCCTACCACAATAATTCATGCCGTAGCAACAGAGATAGACCATACTCCGTAAAGTAGAATGTAGCTGTTAATGTCGCTGAGCCTGGATTTTCGACATCGGTAGGAATTTTGAAATCCATCATATGACTAGCTTTGCTGGTAATTTGACTTAACAAAGCTCGAACGGACTAGCATTTTTCAGTGGGCCCTTCACTTTACACCTTGCTTTTGGGATCATCCAATTAGAAATATCATGACTATCGGTTTCATAATAATGGACTGTGTTGTCAGCACACCTAGTAAACAACAGCCAATTTGGCAGCTCAACTGTTCTGGGTTCACTGATAAAAGCTTGAAAGACGGAGTAAATCTCCACAGGAAATAGGTAGTTTCATTTTTCTTTACAATGAGAAAATGCACAGTAACGTGGACTGAACTTGTCAAATGAAGTGGGCTTAACTAGGTCAGTCCAGGGTGCTGCTACTCGAAAGCACAAGTACTCTGCGATAGCAAAGGGACAGCTAGCTTTGGAATACTGAGTTAAAAGACGTAACGAGATGTTGATACATACCTTGTGTCGACAGAACCGAGGATGAGTAGGCTATAGTACATATTTACGGTTCATTTACCGATTCATATGTTCCGTGTCCAATTGTAAAATGTGAGTGACTTATTTTATACGTGATTTATCTGAATGTGATTCACAAATTAAATCATTTTTCAAATTTTTTTTCAATGTAGGCCCTCATCAAGTGATGTGTAAGCGTGAGATTATTCTGACAAATCCAAGCAGCTCTCCATTGACCTATAAATGCTTCCTACTTGGACAGGATGCCGTGGACTTCGCAATTCAGTCGTTGCATTCTGGGAACCACCTAATCAAAACAGATACGAAAAACGGCCTAGGTATTCAATGTGTAGGTTCTGAGAACAATCAGGTATTAGCTTACATTCCTGCAAACTCAAGCATCTGTTTGGGAGTCACATACAGGTAAGATATCAGCGGTTTTTCTGTTTTACCTAGCTAAATTTATCCCAACAGAACGTGAGCCTGAATGTAAGATTACCACATTAGGTAAAAGTAGTACATATATATCCTTGCTCACGGGAGATTCCCCTCAGTTAGCGCTAAAATTCTTCGTGCTGTTTATCCTTAGATCACGGTTTCTTCGCACGGCAATGGCTACTTTGTTTGCAGTATGCCAATCTGGTGAATCCATCAGCGGAAGAAATTTGTCCTTCGCTCTCGTCGGGAATGTCAACGCCATTGGTCCAGCTGTAAGTAGAAACGTTTATACGCTGAAAGTTTCATCATGTAATAAAAACAAGATGACTTCTTTTTTCAGGAAAAAAAGGTGTATATGAAAGCTCTGTGTAAAGACGGAATCCTTACGTCACCCTCAGGTCAGAAGACGATAGTGAAAGACGTATTTAGGTCCCATAACCGCACCACAGTATGAAACTTATGACATTTTTAGCTGATGTGGAGTGCGGGAGAGAGTTTCGGACTGAACAATTCAGGCTTGCGGTCCACGTTCCGATTGTCAGACCCAATCTCCGACAACTCGAAATTTTCTAATTTCTTTACATTATCAACCCACTGCTAGTGGCTTGGGATGTAGGATTAATCATACGACATGTGAACCGGCCCTCTGAGAAACTGCCAGTCCAGGTTTCACCGGACATAAATTTTTTGCCTGAGGGATGAAAGTTGCTGCATATTATTCAGATGTATACAAATAAAATCTCTGCTTGTGGCTGAACGCTTCGGTCTCAAGCTACCGTCCCAGATATCCCGGGCTAGGATATCCCCGGAAATCCGCACGATGCATACTGCTCCTTTTTCTCAATGAGAATGAAGCAGCTTCACAGTGCTTCTCGGCTTTTGACCTAGACTACCTGCATTTGAAGAAGAAACATACGACTGGCAAGTAAAATGTTAGCTGAATCCCTCGTTTGTGATAACATTCAACTTAGCGTCAAGGAGAAAGAGCGCCTTATGCTTCATCTGACATAATAGTCAGGGCATCCAACACTTTTTAAAAGGGTGCTAACGAAGTTGCGGTGACCCACTATCGACTGCGATCATCTTAAAGCTCATAAGTTAAACCCATTCATCGAATGTCTATCACACTTACTTCTAAGCTGAACCACAAGTGGTGCTTAATAAAGACAATTAAGGACTGGCAAAGCAGTGGTACAATGTGGTAGGGATTAATCATACATACGTGCACCTAACCATCCGTGGTGCCACCATTTATACTTTATATTTAGGAAATTGCTGGATGGATTGTCTACTGCATTTGCGTTCTCCTGATGCATCTTTGTTCTTTTCTAGTCCGTGGTGGATGTCACTTCGCCATGTTATACCGCAAAGGAATTCAGTGTACCCGTATGTAATCCATATGAACAATCAGGAACGTTTAACATAGCCAAATTTGAGTCGGAAGAGGATTTATTCAAGGTCCTTCGCGATTTCAACCACAAACCAGCTCCTGACAGGTTGTTTGTCTCTGACATCAGTTTCGGCGCCTCTTCAGATAAAAAAGAACCAAATGGTAAGAAATAATTCTGGGCATTTTTACACAAAACAAAATATACCGAATTCGGTGTGGAGTGGGCATCCAGTAGAAAGCTGGTAGTTCGGTTTTCAATGGATTTTGTTGGTTTGTTAGCTGAGTAGAGCGATGTTTTACAAAGGTCTCATCAACGGTTGGAAGGATATTACCTTTAAATTCTATCTATCCTCGCTTATCATCGGTCATTGGTGAAAGCACTGCTGTTTGACTTACATTCCGTTGTATATCATTCGCTCCCTTTATTCATGGCTTTTAATCTACAATTTTCACTACCGATTTAGCGATTCCTACACTTCAAGCCTTCTTCTGTCGACAGAAGTCAGTCTACTTGTGCACCCAGTGCAGTTTGCCAAAAGAATCGGATACAGGCCAGCTGAGCAAAACCAATCATTTTCCCTCAAAGGAAGAAACTAGCCAAACCGAATCCTTGGATAATTCTTCCATAAACATGATCTTTCTACCACTTGAACTTGCGAAAAGTAGCTGCTGTCTTCTCTTCAGGAACGAGAAAGTTGGAGAATTTTTCGTCATTGTACGCGGTTACGCAGGACTTCCCAAACCAAGTCCTCTGACATTCTCGGAGCCTGATGTTACGGGAGCCGATCAATTGAATTTCAAAGGATATCGTCTGTCTCCTGCAATAGCTGCAGCTTGTGAGTTATTGGCTGGAACTGCTGTTTCAAACATACAAACGGGGTTATTTTACTGACTTGGGTAAAAAGGTATAAGCTGCGTAATGCAGTTGGTCGCCTGGTCACTTTGTGGGTGTTGTTTTGGAGTGTAATGCGTATAGGACATCATTGAGGAAAACGCGTCAGCTGACTGAAATTCCTTTGTATGTATATTAACAACACTGCTTCTAATCGTGTCTTCTGGGCGTGTTGATACCCCATGAAAAAGGGACTGGAGATGTCGTCCAATTTAGTCTCTGTTCAGTTAATACGGCTGATGTTTCAGTAACAAAGTACGTTTGCCTTAAGTGAACTCTTCACCCCGCCGGTTTTGTGTGAGCTTCTGTTGTCTTGTACACAAACGTTAGCAGATATTCGTCCCACAACGTAACTGTAAAGCACCAGACAGTTACCAGTCCTCCCTTGGGAATTTACCGAAAGAAACAGCTTCTTATCAAGGCTTACAAGCGTTGGGTTATTTTAATGAGGTTCACGAGGTCTAAAGCTCACGCATATATATAACCATATTGGAGGAGATTTCTAGCCTCCTCTTTGTGAAAAGGTTACTGCTGGTCCAATTGTGAACTAAGTGTCCATCTGCTAAACAGCTGAGACTAAAGCGAGTTACAACCACACAACGGACTTAAGACCAGTCACGTCCTCCCTCAGTGAATAACATGTACGTGTATTGAAATGCTCTGGGGTCGCAGCTACTCATCAACTTATTCGGTAATCTTATGGCAAAGGTTCACATCCAGGTTTGACTGAGGGTTTGGGAAATCAGTTTTCTCATCCGTGAGGTCCAGGATTAGTTGGCTGGTGTAATAACCTACCAATACTCCACAAATCACCGGTCTTTGCAGTTACAAAGTTTGCGTCGCATTTACAACGGGAGTTAATTTCGTGGGTAGGGAATTTTCAACAAAGTTGCAGACATAGTTGAGTCGGGCACACCAATCACATTGCTCTAGCGTGAACATTTTCGACATGTCAGATGTCCGAAGTTCAAATCTCGGCACGCCCATTGTACATGCGCTGCTGATTTGCTCCAATTAGAGCGAAACTTGAGTCCAGTGCTTCCCTTCAGTGTGGAATCACCAGAATAATTACACCAGAGCAGGAGGACGACGGTTTAAACGTGGGGGGTGTGAACAAGCACAAAGTTGGAATATTCCCAATGAGGAGTTTCAATTACGTCACAATGTGTCCCGTTTTTGTGTTTTAATATATCGGTTATATGATATTCACATAGTGGTGGAAATATTCTTGAAGGGACAGTTTCTCGATTTTTTCATCAATGTTGGCCTTCAGTGGGAGACATCATCGCATGTAGCGGTCTCCATCTCCATCTCAGCCCTCACCGAATGAACATAATTTAACGACATGCTTGAAAGTTTGTTTTTATAAGGGCTTAACTGTCATCCCATTCTCATACTGGCTTTTGACGCTCAGAAATTATTCCTGTGTGCGGGTGAACAATTTGTTCAACCCCTCTTAACTACCGGTCTTCCTTAGTGGAATCGAGTCATTTGACATTTTTCGAATGACTTCTACTTAAAGACACCGCATCGCTGGGGCGCTATTTCATACACTAACCTGAACTTCTCACCTTATATACCCTAACCTAGAAGAGCGGCTGCAGAATTTCGTATTTCTATACTAAAACGTTATGAAACAAGTAAGCCCTGATGTCTTGAAGGCTTCTATATTTGTCTAACTCATCTAATTTTTCACAAGCCAGAATGCTCATGCTTGTGATGCAGAACATACCAACCCTTGTGGATCTAAATCATCCCTCTATCCTTGTTGTTCTTAAGGTTTTGGGCGTCCCTGTGATTCGGATGTAATCTATCTTCGAGTCCCAGTCAAACAGACAGTCAAAGAAACCTTGTTGCTACCGCTTCAGAACAAGGCACGAAACGATGCCCTAGCTCAGGCCCTGCGACTGCAGCTGGAAACATCTGGACAGAAGAGAACTGAATTTTTATCGTGCCTAAGTTACACCGAGCTGCTTGATTTGGCACAGAATCTGCTTGCACTACCAGCAAGCACCCTGGATACGAATTCGGCGAAAACTCGGATGCAGGTTAGTTGCTTCAGGCTTCAACTGCTCCGAAGATCGTGAATAAATCAGAGTTTCCGAAAACAGTTGACCGGTCGTAGTTCGACCCACTTTTCTCCACATCCTATTCCATAGGATGTGAACAAGACCCGGAAACCCTACAGTATTGTACAGTAAAGATAGACAATGCTCACGCACCTCAGAAAGCCTGAGACGACTAGTTCCATGTACATCTCAAGAGTTAGTGATCACTTACAGTGTCAGTATCACTTCGTATATCCACATCTTCATTTCAGTCTGTCTACGGATTCCCTCTGCATGATGGCCATGTGCCGAAGTAAGCAGGCTTCCTAGTTAGGAATACAGGACTACACCGCTCTTAAGTGTAATCAGCTGTAAAGTATTGGTTCAAGTCACGCTGTAGCCAGTGCACACGACTTTGTCTGCTGTCCTCCCCCGCGAACAAGTCCGTCAGGAAAGGTTTCCGATTATTAGGAATTATGAATGAGTGGCTCTAGAGGTCCTAACTTCCGGCTTGTACTTCGTGAGTCATCGTGCCTGCATATTGGTTTTATAATTAGTCGTTATGAACACAGTAACTGGTATAGTACGATATTCCTCTTTTTACATGCGAACGCCGTGTTACATGCACACTGAGGAGAAAGTCTTCTGGGAGTCGATGTTCCAAAAACGTGGAACATCACTAACATAAGAGTCTTCTGTAAGTGATCAGCAAACACTTTGGTTCTATGGAGTATTGCTCAGATAGTTCTACCTGTGTAATTGACCTCATTTAGCTAGCCAAGAATTTCGGGTGTCTAAAGCAGACTAACGAAGTGGAGTTCAGTTTGAACCATTTATGCAACGTATGAGTTGGTAAAAGAATGTTTTTCATGGCCTCTTCCTCCATAAACTTGTTTGTCCTCCACTGAAAGGTCAAGATTTGACGTTTAGGCGAAGTGGGGTTGAGGAACCAAAAGTTCGTGGACGTATACACAATTAGTCATTTTTCGGTGTCATGCTTAGTTTGAGAAATAGTGTAATCTCACATCTTCAGAAATTAATGCTGTGAAACGCTTGTTTGCTGATTTACAAGAGGAGACCTATCCGTGCTTTTTCCAGCTCAGCGGAGAATTTTCGGAGTGTTACACACCTCAGTACTCTGCACAGAATACTGGCAGTACACTCATTACTGGTCACGGCTGTTCACTTATTACGAGACTCTACCGTATAAGGAAAACATTACTTCTTTGAATTTCATTTTGGCTGAACCTCTGAGCAAGCAGTATGTCAGAACAACTTGGATGTCCAGAATAGTGTTGTATTATTTTTTTCAGATTTTTTCAATCTCGCGACCAAACATTGACTTGACTGTTCCTACTTGTGACTTTGTTTCAGACGAAGCAACGCAACCGTGACCTCGTGTACGAAATGGAGGTGAACTTAAAGTCAGTAAAGGTCACATCTAAGGTCGAGATCCTAGGTGAACAGTGTGAATCAGGTAGGCAGAAGCATTAATAAAAAAAATATGGCTACCACTATTTCGCCGCATGTCAACCCTTATCTGACCCAGGAACTGGCCAACTTTTTTCAGGCCTACCGGTTCATATTCCCTTGGATCTTGAGATCTGTACCGAACGGACTGGCCTTATCCCTGCAGAAATTCTAGTTCGTGGTCCCAACGATATTCGCGCTTACCGCGTCGAATGCCTGGCGGTTCCGGATAACGCACAGATTACTTTTAAATTTTCTGCCCCGGTTCACCAAAGCGTCGTGCAGGCAATTCCGATAAACAATCAAACTAACGAAGACTGGCATCTCCGAGCAGAGTTCACTGGGGCTGTTGAGTGGTTTTCCGGTCCGAACAAAATTGTCGCACCCTCAAAACAAGTGACAGATTATATCGTCAACTTTGTGCCCTACAGAGAAACTACTGTTGCCGTGAGTTACTGGCTATAAGTTTTGCATCCCCTTGGCTACCTACACTTTCTTCATTTCCCGTTGATTACCAGTCGATGTTCTGCAATATATCGGCTGCAGTAGTTTGCCCCATATCCAGGCGATACTGTTTTACTGTTCGCTGGGAGCCTTCTTGAATAATCTCCGAAGCCAAGATGGTCAAACAGATACAAGAGAAAAGATTGACATTAATTACCTCCCCCCCCCCGCTAGGCACAGCAAACCTATGAGGGCTCTGAAGCCGAATCGTCTCAGGAATCTTCATTTCTCATCCAGCGGCTATTTACCCAAGCACTACTAATATAGTTTGTCTCCATTTATTCTCAATATAGCATTTTATTACAGTCTTCCGTTTACGTCTGTCACAGCTGTGTCTAGTACTGCGGAATTCCGTGGCTTGCTCCGCTGTAAAGAGCAGATACCCTTCTTTTATCGCCAGATGTAAGTAGTTTTGAAACTTACAGCGCCATGGTTGTATTGTTATTAATTGGGTTTGTGGCCGGTTTCACTTAGTTAGAGTAAGAAGTTTGAGTTTTGCAAACAGTGTGCTTACTAGTCACCGTGGTGTATTGTACGACACCTTCCAACTAATTGTTCTATCACTCCAAAGATCACATGTTTTGGCAACCTGGAAATTGGCTGTGTATTGATGCTATTATTAGCGGTTAAATTAGTCCCGGCGGTCCAGTTGAGGTGGTCCGCCACTGGAGCATTTATTCTAGAGTTTGCACGGCAACCTTGTTTTCTTTTCTTGGGGAATAAGTGGTCCAAAGGCCATCAAGGTTCTTAAAACCTCTCATTTAATTGTAATCTCCGCAATAGATTGATAACGATTGGCTTAGAGGGTGGCGCTGATTCAATTTTGGGACTTTGTATCAGAAACCCACCTGCAGTAAAGTGCACTTAAGCATTCGCTTCCTAATGGGCGTTTGGTGGCAGTGTGTGCACATATAGTGTTTCGTGCAATGCACACTGCCGATGATTCCTAATAAAGATGAAATGGTGGTAGAATGCTTCTCAGCTTTTGAGCATAAACGCCTTCACTAACAGGATGAAATCTCAATCGGGTTGTTTTCAGCTGACTTGTATTTCTTCTGTTTGGGTTTAACAAACACTGGATAGTTGATTAACTACTGTAGCGAATTCACTATTTGTAAACTGTTCGTTCTATAAAGTCATTTCTTCCCATCGGACCGTTGTTTCCTCCTAGTGCTTCTGTATTCAGAAATCCTACAGTTTCCTCATCCATCCTTCAGGCTCAGTTAAATCTCATCAATACGAAGAATGGAATCGTTCAAAACTTCCTTCTCAATGGTTCTGGGCTGCCACCGAAATCACAAGGACAACTGAAGTTTTCGTTCCAGTTGGATAATCCACAGGAACTGAGTAACACAGAAAAAAGCATTGCATTCAAACAAAACATTAAACTTTTCCCGTTTTCTGTCAAAGTACCAAATCCTACATCACAAACGCAACACTATAAAGTAGAGTCTACATTCCCAGCAGGTACAATCACATGCTCCTGTGAAGAAGGTACGTCACAGCATCTTGTGGTCTTTCCCGGTCAGACGACTGAATGTTCTTTATACTTTCGGGCCTCAAAAAGCGGAAGTTTCTCCGGCATCTTGGCTTTTGTATCTAAAGGTGGACCAACAAAGTAAGCCTCTCCAAAATTGAAAACTGGTGATTTTCGTCCTCGCTTCATTGACTGTGGCTTTTCATGCTGCGTAGTTTATAGACCTGTTGGAGAATATCTTCTGGACATTGTGGGGGGGGGGGTATGGAAGGGAAAATTTTAGGGGACAGGGGGGAAATGGGCAGGTAAAATTTCAGGAGACAGGGTGTAACTGGTCTATATCAAGGAGAACTGCATCTAAGTTTTTGCGACAAAGGGAATCATTACTCCATCAACAGAATTCTTCATTTGGGCTTATGGAAGTTGTTTAACGGTGCCATTTGAGAATGTCAGCCACTTTGTTGAAGGGGATTTTCGTGGAAACTTACTGTTGTCAGTTTACATTTCTTTGGAAAGAAACTGTGAAAGAAAGGACCCACAGTCAAGCAGTTTGTATTTGTGTGGCTTATAGGCTGGTTTTATAACCAACTAATTGTCCTCAACCCTCTCCTCTTCCTATAGATGATAATTACTTGAACGTCCCCTTAATTCAAATGAGTTTATTCTGACATCTTATTCTGACACATTTAGGGACTAAGATAGGTTATTTCAGAGAAGAATTCTTTCCCACTCATCTGCAATTGGTCCTTACAAATATAGCGATCAAAATAACCGAATCAAAAGGATAGCACTCTTTTGGACAGAATAACCGAATAAAAACCGAATGACAGCTCATTTCCTGAAAGTGCGCCATACCCTATTAAACAGATGTGTTGAGTTTGGTTTCGACAAGGTAATGTGGCCAACAGAACTCTGTTCATGCACTGCATCCCAGTGTTAGCGTGTGGCCAGTTTAATCCAACCAGTATGAGAGGAGGAATTGCAATGGATCAAACAACGAAATATTCACTTTAGGCGTACTCACCGCAAGCAAACAAACCTTAGGAGTTTCGTGTCCTGGAAGCTGAATGAATACTGACACCTTGTTTGTGGGTTACTACAACGAAGAGCTGCAAGCTGGATACGTTTCCACGAAAGATAAATGTCAATCTCAACACTCTGAAACATTGAATTTATAAGCAGGTTTCTGAAAACAGAAATGAGATCAACTACACTGAATATGGTCATCGCGGACAACATAGTTAATTTGGTTCATCTGTGAGTACAGTCTAGCGTTTGTATAGCTATCATTGTGTTGGACAGAAACCCAACAGGGCTGTAAACGTTTCCCTCGTCACCTGTCACCTGCGTCTCAATTTTACCCGTCCGTCCTACTTCAAAGGACTGACTCCTTCGTCTAGCCACTTTTGGGAGCCTATTATGTTGGTAGTGACACGGTCACTCTAACGTTGGCTTATATACTAAACTTACATCTTAATGGACAATGCAATAAGAATTATGTCAGCGTATCCTTGGACATGTCCGGACTACTAGCACGGTATAAACTTCACAAGACAAAATCTATGCAACTTATCCAATACGATTAGGCGACTTTATGCATCAATAGTGAAGTATTTATTGCTCACTTTTACTTGTTGTTTCAAGGACGTAATCGGGGGTGAGCGCTATTAATTTATGGCCAGTTTACATTATTTGTCCTAGTAAGGCTTCTTTACCTACTTTTTTCTTTCCCTGACGATAAATGCTAATGGGAAGCTGAAAATGCTCTGGTAGAGCTTATGGAGAACATCACTGTGCAAACCGGTGTTTACCCTGATGCAAGCGTTTTAAAGCGTGATTCTATCGCAACGCATTACGTTCACTTCGGAATCTCATGGGATTTCTGCTTGCGTGCCTAAATGCTTCCCTTAATGAAACCTGTCGTTTTCCTCGGGAGGTTTCAAGCGTGCGGTAGACGTAAAATCACTCAAGCTTCAACTTCCCGATAAATTTTACGTTTTTCTCACATGTTTCAGAATTTTACTGAATCAACACCCACACTATTGAGCAGACCCTCCACCTCGATGCCTCATGGCGATGCGCTAAACATTGCATCTGAAGCCTGTTGGAAAACTTAATCTTTACGTAGTGTAGTGTTCACTACAAGATGAGGATAAGTATTTACTTAGGCACTTGTGTGCCGTGCACCCCTGGCATCACACGTGTGTGTTTTGAGTCGAAGGTATTGAAAGCCAGCTGCATAAAGGCACACGATAGAGTGTAAAGTCATAATTTTCTCCTCCAATGAAAGAGATCAAGGCATTTTTAGTCATGTCATTTAGTTACTTCGTTTCATACTTCCCAGAAATCCATCCTATTAGCCAAATAGCATCTAAATCGTGTGAATTCTCTCTCGCACCTGCAAATTCAGGTATCAAGTTGCTGCAAAATTAAGTTTCCCCAAAAATTTCATCACTGCATTTTTACTCAGGCCATTCAGAACTGCCCCAACGGACCAGGAGGAAAGTTCTGATGACGACCTGAAGATTGATGCTGACGTTTCCAATCAGGTCGGTTTTCCTTTCCGGATATGGTACGAGCTCGTTATCGACGTTGATGCAGGTAGGTGATGAGCGCTGATAGCTGGTTCGCGAACGATGTGACATGGCCAAGTCCACACGTATAGATTAGCTCGGAGATTACCTTCAGCTGGTGCTCCTATTCTAACTCGCTGTACGCGCTTGAGTATGCGAGTTTGGCTTTTCTTTTACTAAATATCACGTTGCACAGAAAACAAAACTTTATAGTGGGTGGCCAGCTTACCATCCAAAGCCGATCAACAAAAAACGATCATAAGATCACATTATCACCGCGAAATCTTGTTGGTTACAAGAAGGGAGGTTGGTTATCTGAACAGTACGTCACCCTTCTTGTTGAGAAACCTGTGGCGATTGAACCTTTTGAGTAGTTCAAACGCAAGTAAGCATCTACTACGCCCATTTAGGGGTTAGAAAATAGGCTTCACAATGACCAGTCATTCCCTTCAAAACAACGAAAATATCTATCTATTTTTGAGGTCCCTTATTGCTTTTAGCTGAAAAATCGAAAGACAGCATCTTCAGTTTTATAAGATCCCGTTGTTACCTGTTAGTCTGGCGCCACAAACATTGCTAGTTCAGAATCGGTCGACCTCCGGCCATTTGTTTTCTACTGCACCAGATGGTAACTCCCGAACTAACAGGTAAAATAGTAAGAGAAATTTTTCGAGTACTGAACGGTTGCTTGTTTGGCTGTACCAGTGGTTGTGAAAGTCCCACCACACATTCAGCACAATGAATACACCCCACTCAGCTAAATCCATACAGCTAGGTGACACTGTAGATTCACTGTGAGGGAAAACTATACGAAATATGATGATAACTTGATTTTACACTCTGATTACATAGTTGACTCCAACTCAGAACTTTTTAGAATGGACAGACAGATCATAAAGTAGTAAGCTTCGTTCAAGTTGAAATCCTCAATCTGTGTGCAAGTAACCTTCTTGTAAACGACATGATTCATTAACCAACGTGACTGCCTTCATCCTCATGCACACGGGACTAAGCTAAACGACGAATGCCGGAAAAAGCTGCTATATCTAGCTTATGGTCTTCAAACGACAGAAAACTCGTACTGGGATGCTGTTCGGTACAAACCTCATCCTGTATTTGTGAAAGGGTTTGCTAATCACAGGCGAAATAGCCTCAGCGGCTTTTCTGTTTTGTGAGAGCTTCTGACAAACGAGCTCACGAGGAGTTTTAGTGTATTTTTTTTCAAAGAAGATTAATATCGGGGTGAATATCAGGGATGCTCTTGCTAATGACAGGTCAGGGCGAGATTCTGACCAAGGAAAAATAATGGGCAGCAAACGGTAGTGGAATCTTGTGTAATTAAACCCAGCACGTTAGAACCGAAGTGGTCAGTTGTATATATATATATATATATATATATATATATGAATAACGTTATAACTTGTGCTTACTTTCCCAGTTGTTAGCTGTTCATATAATAAATGACTGATTTATTGCAAAGCCCTGAGGACTCTATCACCTAGTTCCTCACGTAACCCATCCACCTCTATTTAAATATGATACTTCCGCCTAATATAAAGCCTTTCCCTGAGAAGAGCCATAAAGGAGGTTTCTCTCCTAACTGTGTGAATAAATGGACCAAGGCTATTCACCAAGCCAAAACAACCCAAGACGAATGGTTGCTAGCATGCGGCTTGACGCAGCTCACATCATCGTCAACGTGTTTCACGACAGCCTAATTAATACTTAAACCGGTGAGTGCAATAAACTACTATGCCCTTGAAGAAAGTCCGCATTTGTGAGCCCTAGTCGGGCATGATAAAAAGGAAACGATTTCAGACTCGTGTTCTATGAGTAACCGCTAGGCTTGAAGCATTCTGCAAAAATAAAGCACTAGGCAGCCGTTTGATGCTAAAGGTCGATACCCCTAGGTTGAAAGCCGATCCAAATCACCCGAATCTCTCCCTCATCTCCTCCATAATTATCATCATGACTACCACGTTTGATGACATGTTGTTGTATGTATATTGGTTGGCTTACTGTATTGATCGCTTTGGAGAAAGGCAGGTAAACTAACATGTGCCTTGAAGCAACCATTTGTGACCAGTCGGATGGACAACAAAGTCAGCCAGTTCTTCGAAACCGCCGGAATTGACCGGTCTCATTCTTTCTTGGACACTCTGGAATGCTGCCCAGTTCCATTACCTTGCATAACAACTGTATTCTACTGTACTATTGTTTGTTCGGCCATTAAACCCTTAAATGTGGGAAATGTTTGTCAAAAACAAAAGTAATGGGGAATATGATTGAAAGTGGAAAAGGTTAAAATTTATTCGTATTTGGTAAAAAATTATAAACAAGGTTATTGCTCACACAGCGAACGACCGACTTCCCAGTCCCATTGAATGGTGACGTTTTGAAACAAAAACATTTTAGTCTTATGTTTCAAAACATTATCCGAGAAGATTTTTCGTTATATCTCTCGCCATCGTTGTGAGATCTCCGGCATTTAACGGTCATTTGTCGTCTAAACCGAAATCAGAATCACGACTGAGATAAGGACTACATACTGTTCACCTCGGCCGGATGCATTTTATCGGAATACGTCGACTAATTTTCGATAAAATATAATTCATTTCTCGACACGAAGAAAACTAAAATGTTCTTGAGTTTTGTGATAAACTTCCATCTTTCCCCTTTCAGGTCCACCTGTGAAGGAGTTAGAAATTGTCGCTCCATGCTTGAGTATTAAACCTGTAGAAATTCCGTTCAGTCCGTTATCCGAGCCTTTGGGGACTGGCGGTTATGTTAAGTTGGAGATTACTCTGGAAGGCGCTGGACTCCATGGGTCAAGTGAATACATCTTGGACAGTTCTACCACCATGAACCCAACACCTTATCGTTTTGAGTTTCGTCCGGCTGTGGTCGGTGATAGTAAGGGAAGGTGAGGATTCGTTTCGCAGTCTGGTTTATATATTTGCATGTTTCCTATAGCCTGTTTGTTCAAAGTTACAAATCACAGGGCGAACTTATTTTCTCCAAGAACGATTCCTCTCTAGATAATAATGCCCAAAATGCATCTTTTATTCTATAACTGTCACAGGTGTATCAGAATCTAGGCACATTTTCCACGCACTTTGTTTGACGTTTGAGCTTCCCAGTTTGTATCTTCTTTCTGGATACAACCAGCAAAAGGTATGGCCAAAATTTATTCGCAAAAAGGCCGGGAAACATGAAGATTTTATGGATAAACAAGTTATGTAAACTACACCTACCTCCTGCCATTTATGTCAAAGGGTTACCACTAATTCCGTGTACAAATACTTTTTGACTCTTCGTTTGAATATCATTGAGAGTACTGCGTCACCCATTGGGTAATAAGAAGAAACCGTTCCAGGCAAGCACCGAGGTTCGTCACGTTAACGTTGTGGGATGAAAATTTATCGCTGGCACCAAGACAGACCAAAGGCCATCTACTGGAATGTGGACATAAAATGATCAAAGGAATGATTTGGCTAAGAACCGGGAAGAAGTGCCACCGTCGATACGCAACCCCAGATTTACGGTTTTGGAACGATTTGCTGTTTGGGACCGTAGCGTGGCTATTCGCTTTCACCCAAGGTATCGACCGAAATTGTTGACCTTTTCAAAGGATTTACGTCAGACGAACATATCCTTAGTCTTTTAAACCACGCACGTTTATCCAGCTTGACTTTATTCGTCTTTGGTCAGTTCGTAACTTCTTCCGTCTTATTTTGCAATGTCTGTAGAAACAAAAAAATACACTACTCCACAATAAATGACCCATTAGCCGTTGCAGCGGTAAAGGTCTGGTTGTAACGGTCCATTGCATCGTTACTCCAAGTATTTTCTGACCTATACTGATCACCTGCAAGCTTATCTAATAGTAAATGTAAAAAAACGATGCTTCAAAGCTTATTAGTTGCATAGGTTTGAGTGAAGCTCACTGTTGTTTTGTACTGATTCGACAGGAGCTGGTCAAACCTTCGGATAAGTGCGCTCTCTTCATTAGGCATTTTCTACGGAGGAATGTCCACTGTAGATCTTAGTTTATCATATTGATCTTATCGGCTGAACAGGGTTGTTGTATTGCGTTGACAAGACGGTGCTTATGTGCAGACACTTTTTGAGTAGTTTCTCTCGAGTCTATCGGGTCTAAGGGGTCTGATGATGAAGAAAATTTGGGCCGGAAGGAATTAGTCGATGCTTCAAGTATTTCTCTTTGAGAAGAGTAGTTATTCCAGTCAACCTATATATATATATATATATATATA